>NW_006256756.1:2793036-2901526 GCF_000478725.1 Eutrema salsugineum | reverse complement strand
CCAGATGGGAGAAAAATAAGGAATCGACTTTTACCTAATTTTAGGAGGAGAAAGAGAATAAAAAGTCCACAGCCGTCTGTGTTTTATTAGGACGTTTTTCTACAGACTTTCTATGCTTTCTTTTTACAATTTCCTGAACCATAGAGTTTTTTTACTTGTAAGCTTTTGGGAGAAGAAATCTGCTACACTTTGAGAAGAATTCTGAACCCTATTATCTCTTCTGCGATTTTAATTCATGAATTCCTTTCCATCTGTTTCTGTGTTTCTTTTCTCCATGTCTGAGTAGATCTCTTAGCTAGATTAAAGCGTTCAAAAGATTTCATGAGTTAAAAAATTAGATGCAAATAGGGCTTGATATCTATTGTCTTCACCATTGTTAGACTTAATGCTTAGGTTGAACTGATCACTCAATCTACGATTTTAGGTTAATATATTCATCAAAAGTGTAATAGGTTGCTAGAATAAACATTGGTGAGCGATTTGTCCTTAGCCAACGACAGTTGAAGTTAAGGCAAATCGTGAACAGATCAAACCTGCTAGCTAATGCTTGTCTGCAATTTTCTAGGTTCAAACGACAGTTTAGGATTTAGGTTGTTAGACAAAGTTATCGAGATCACGACAGTGGATCGATAAGCTTCTCTGTTTGAGTTCGAGACTTGCGTTACACTTGTGCCCTGAATAGTCATCTGGTTCTTATCTCTGAAGTTCCTGCGAATTGCTTTGGTCTAGTGCTTCTTTTAATTTGAATTTAAATCGTTGCTTGCCATTCTGTTTACTTTTTAGTTTTCGCAACAAACCATCATTCGTCTTAGCTTTAATTCAATCCTCGCAAAGTCATAGAGTAACACTGGTCCTCTGGATTCCGAATCCTTTATATTACAACTATATCACTGTTCTATTGCAGTAGAAACTAGGAGTACATCCCGTATGAATCATTTCCCAATACGCTTGTAAATCTACTAAAGTTTAAAGCTTTCATACCCAAAAAAAAAAAAAAATCTACTAATGCTAAGCAGTTATTTTACACTTTTAACAATACAAGTTATAAATTTGTAAAATTTCTTAATTTAAACGCTAATATGGACCAGTAAAATTGGTGTTTAAAATTTTATGTGGATATTTTTTTGTAATTAATAAAAAATATTTTTTTATCTTCCATATTTTTTTGTATTAACAATACAATTTGTAAATTTGTTATATAAATAATTTCTAAATTTAACCTCAAATAATACGTAATTATGGAAATACAACATATATAATTTTTTATTCAATTTTAAACCATTAACTAAAATATTGAAATCAAATTATTTGAAATCCAACAATTTGAATATCTAAATATAAACTTCTTGAAATTGAAATATTGTTCTCTTGTTGGTAACCAGGTTTATGAAAGTAACTTCTCCAAACTCTGTTAATATTTCCTATAAAAATTTCAGGCAAAACTTAGAGATCCTAATTCAAATGGCTTTTGGGATGGAACCATATATGATTTGGTATCGGGTGTGAGGAGATGCATGGGCCTAGACCCAAAATCTCTTAGTTATTCAAAAAAAAATATTTCCCATCAAGTTTTAATTCTGATGATCAAAACCTTGGTATGTTTCGGAAAGTTTAAATCTATACTGACTCTTTGAGTTTGGCTAAATCGATTGAGAAGTAGGAAATACTAATAACGAGGTTATGGATTTGAATTATTGAAATAGTTTGAATATATATGAAAAACTGCATCTGCCAAGAGGACGCTCGAAAAAACGCAGTGGTCAGAGCACAATCCCATGAAACAACACAATATAGGAACGTTAAGGTTGATGCCGAGAACTTGGCCTAAAAGCACCTGAAATATTCCAATCCACTAATAGAAATGAATACTCTTTGAAATGACTGGAAATTCTTTCACCCAACTTTCTACAAGCAAACGTTACAACAAAAACATACATGCTTGGAAAAGCGTTTACGAAGAAGTGTAAATAACTCTTACTTAAACAATAAATTTAAACAACAACCATTTAACGTTGCATGCATACATGCATTTATTCAAAGTATAAGATTTTGGAAAGGAAATTTTGCGTGCGCATTTTATACATAGCAGATATCGTTCAAGCGCACTCGAAACCAGATGGAAGGTTCTTGTCACAAACGTTGAGAAGAACACTGAGAGATATAGGAACATTAAGGTTGATGCCGAGAACGTTAGCCCTAAGAGCAGTGCACAGACAAACCGCAGCCTCAAGATCAACCAAACCTTGTATGACCGAGCAGCATGGTTGAGGCGACGGTTGACCCAATTGAACGTTGAGTGAACGGCTTAAGACATTCGTACATACACCGAGCCTGAGGGCATCTATAGGACAGTTTCCAGATGAGCCAGGTGTGCTTGGAGTTGGGACCGAAGGACTTGGGACTGGCCTAGGGTTAGGACTTGGGACCGAATGACTTGGGACCGGCCTGGGCTTAGGACTTGGGCTGCAGCCACAATCAGTTGCACCGGTTAAGGTGAAAAAGAGGATGTTGAGGGCAAAGAAGAGGGCAAGAGAGGCTGTATTCTGTGAAAACATTGTCTTTCGAAGGCTAAGATCGGTGTCTTAAGGGTTATTAAAGGGCTTTTGAGGGAGAGAGGTGAAGATAAATGAGGACAGGGTGTTTGTATTTATAGGGTTTAGAGGGACTTGAGAGAGCGCCACAATTGTTCTAGTCAAATTAATTGTATATGCTTAGTAATAGAATCATATATTTTATATGCGTTAGTCAATCTTATATAATAAGTTAAAAACTACCTATACAAAATCCGATTACAGTGTACGACTTTTTTGGGTCGAAGAAATAAGTATTTCGAAATTATATGGGACGTCGTTTGAATAGAGTATAACGAAAAGAAAATGATTTATGTTTGCATTCATATTCGAAAACAGTGATTATGGCCTTATTGCACATTTATTCAAACTTCGAAAGTTTTGGATAGATTCTCAAAGTAAGAAAAATATTATTTATCGTTTTTTTCTGTGGTTCTAAATAAAACTAACTCCTGATGAGAAGAAAATTAAACTAGGTATGGATGTCAACTAAGCAAAGGCTGCAAAGCTTATATGATCCAGGTTTAGTCTAAGATATAGGCTTGAGCTTGTTACAAAAAAAACAAAAACAAAAAAAGAAAGATATAGGCTTGAGTTTGGTCCTGAACAGTTTAGGACTGCATGTACGAAAACATAAATAAATACAAAAAGTGAAACAAACAATAAATAATCTAAAAATTATGAACAAAAATGTATACTCTTTCTAAATATATATATATATATATATATATAACTAAAATGCAGTCAAAGAATTAAGTTTAGTTTCCGGCCCTGCAAAAAAACATACATAACTAAAATATTGTACTAGTATCAACTCCAAAAGGATCATTTAAGAGAAATGTAACAGCAACGTACTTAGATTTGAATCAATTCAAATTGTTACTGTTTCAGTCTTGCATAGGAGTTCTTATTTAGCTTATTGAGAAAAGTTTTTCGGCTTGATCCCCGAATCTATCAGGTGAAGTTAGCGTAAAAGCTCTTTTACTTGCATCCTTAGGATAGTTAGTAATAGTATGTTGTTGTATCTGTTGAATTTAGGGTGAATTGGCTAACTAGCAAAATGGAAAAGGGAAATTAAAGATCTAAAATATATGAAAAAGAAAAAAAAATCTTAGAAAATATTTTTCATTCATCAAAGCAACTATTTGTAACGTAATAGACATATGTATGTGTAAAAATAATCTGTCTTCGATATTTAAACTTGAGATTTTCCCACCTTTTTTTAGGGTGACCAGGTGCTACCCCAATTTTTTTTTTTTGAAAATGTTAAATTATACCCAAAAAAAAAATAACGTTTTTACAAAGACTTTTGCTTGAACTGTTTCTTTAGCTAATAAGAACCATTGAAACTAGTTACTCTAATTTCCTATGACTCTCATCGTGTGGAAAACCACTCGCGGAGACCGTCCTCTTATCTCAGATCTCCATTTCGCCGAATCGAATTGAGTTGGTTTCTTACACAGTTGTCGATCCTCTTCACTAGTCGCATCTCATCCGTAGGTGATTCGCCATGCCTTCGATTGTTTCGCTCCCGCCAAATCGTATGGATACAAGCTTGAAAAACATATCGAAACAGAAAGGTGGTTGTCTTGTGTTGCGTCCTCTGTATAAGCAGCTCAGCAATTGCTGTCCACTCTGCAGCAAACCTGTCTTTGAGAAGCCCTTCGCCAGCACTTCCCAGATTTTCTTCGTATACACGCATGCAAAAAATAGATGGTCCCTAGTCTCCAGTGGGTCTTTGCAGAACACACATGCCGAGTTCACATTCACATTCCAGCTCCTCATTCTATCCCCCGTTGCTAATCGATTTCGAAATGCCAACCATGTCAAAAACGAGTACTTAGGAGTTGCTTGAGAAAACCAGACCCCCTTGTACCAGTTTACCTTCTGCTTTGGGACTCTGATCTGGTGCCATGTATCTTTTGAGTTAAAGTTTGCTTTGAATTTTCCAGTGCGTGTACGCCATCGGACAATATCCTCTGCATTCAGTTCGCGAGTGCTATTGATGTGCTGCAATTCCTTTTCGATGTCAGCATATAATACACGCCGATGTCGTCTTCTACGTAGAGAACATTTTCCACCATAGCCTGTTGGGAGATACCCATGTCAATAAAACCTCTTTCGCCAGCTTTGTCAATAAGACGCCCTAGACCACACCACGGATCATACCAGAATGAAGTTGTTTTACCACTTCTCACTTCGACCTCATAGAGCTGTTTTGCTAGAGCTCTATACTTTAGGATCTTCTTCCACATCCAAGATCCTAGAGTAGATGTGCTCTTAACTGACCAAAAAGACCCACGCCGAACAATATACTGCTTAACCCAGTTCACCCATAATGAGTTTTTTGCTGACAAAATCCTCCATATGAGCTTGAGAACACTGACTTTATTGGCTTCCTCAAGGGATTTAATTCCCAACCCTCCTTCTTCAACTGGAACACAAATGTCCCTCCAAGCCACCTTTGCTTTCCTTGTGTTCAGAGATGGGCCAGACCACAAGAAAGCGGAACAGAGTTTGTCGATTTCATTCACACACGCTTTGGGGAGTCTAAATGCAGAAATCCAAAAATTAGTAATGCTGAAGATCACTGATTTGAGTAGCTGTAGTCTGCCTGCAAAGGACAATGCTTTGGCGGTCCAAGAATTAATTCTGTTACGAATATTTTCGACTAGTGGGAGATAGTCGGAAGAGCTCATCCTTCTTGTCAGAAGAGGCAATCCCAGATATCTTACTGGGAGCTCTCCATGGGCGAAAGAGAACTGGTTAAGAATAGCAATCAACTCATCTTCTGGTATACCAGCCGTGTACAGAGTGGACTTCTCAAGGCTAATTTTGAGACCTGAACGCCAAGCAAACTCATCAAAAACTTGAAGGATGTTTTCTATCGAGCTCTTCTTTCCGTCAACAAACACTAGAAGATCATCCGCAAAGTACAGGTGTGAAAGACCCAGCTCCCTACAGTTCGGATGGTATCCAATAAACCGATCCTCTGCAGCCTTATCTATTCTTCTAGAAAGCACATCCATGCAGATAACAAAGAGATAAGGGGAGAGTGAGCACCCTTGCCTCAAACCTCTTTCACTTCCAAAATAGCCAGCTAGTTCCCCATTTACTTGAACCAAAAATGAGGCTGTGGTGATGCATAATTGAATCCAATGAATGAATTCAGCAGGGATATCCAGTGCCTTTAACGTATTTAGCAAGAAAGACCACTGAACCGAGTCAAACGCCTTTGAGATATCGATCTTCATCGCACATCTTGGAGAAACAGAGGGTTTATGGTAATCTTTCACTACTTCCGTTGCAAGTAACACATTCTCCATTAACAATCGATTCCGAACAAATGCTGATTGGTTTGGCTGAATAAATTTTGGGAGGATCTCTTTGAGTCTATTCGCCAAAATCTTGGAGATTGCTTTATAGAGCACATTGCAACAAGCAATGGGCCTGTAGTCCTTCATCTCTGCCGCATCCTTCTTTTTTGGAATAAGAGCCAAGATGGTTGAGTTGACACCCTTTGGCAAGAACCCAAGTTGAAAGAAGGACTGAATCGCTGCAATCACATCATCACCAATAATTGGCCAAGTTTCCCTGAAAAACTCACTCGTAAATCCATCCGGCCCCGGAGATTTATTTGCCGGCATTGATAGGACGACCTTTTGAATCTCCTCCCTTGTCACCTCCTTTGTCAGAACCTTCTTGGTTTCCTCATCACACCTGAAATCGAGAAAACTCTGCAATTCCTCAATCGACCAAGGCTCAAAATCCACCGGTTTGGCAGCCAAAAATTCACTGAAATGCCTGACCGCTTCTGCTTTGATAGATTCCTGCGTAGAAGCAATCATACCATCTCCACATTTGATCTCCCTGATGCTATTTTTCATTTCCCTGATCTTTGCGGCGTTGTGGAAGGTTTTATTGTTTTTATCTCCTACTTTAAGCCAGTGAAGCTTGGCCCTCTGACTCAAGAAACGCTCCTCAATATCCGCTAGTTTCATCCAGTGTGCAAAGGCATTTGCTTCGTCCTCCACAGCTCCAGCAGACGGATGAAGCATTGTGATGCCCTGTAATTCGCAAAGCCGAGCAAAAGCATCTTTAGTTCTTTTTGTGATATCGGATACGAGGTTTTTCCCCATTCGACGCAGCCGAGGTTTCATCTGTTTGAGTTTCTTAGTAAGTCTGAACATCGCAGAAGTGGAGACAAATAATGGTGGAGCCACCTTCCATCCCTCTTCAATCTCTTTCAAGAAACTCGGGGTGCAGAGTAGTTGCAGCGACGAATTTGAATGGTTTTCGTGGCTTTCCCTCCTTTTCCTTAATGTAGAATCTACAGCGCAGGTGATCTGAGCACCCCCCTGGCTCAAAGACACTGTAGGATCTATCATAGGTGTTCATCCACTCTTTATTTACCAATACACGATCTAATTTCTTGCAAATCACCCCATATTTCCTCTTGTTGCACCATGTGAATTTCTGTCCTTGGTAAGTCAGATCAGTAAATTCACAATGTGTAACGAGTTCTTGAAAGTCTCTCATTCCAGGGGGAATAACAGGTGAGAGAGAATACAGCGAATGCTCCGATCCCTCCAGAATTTCATTGAAATCACCACACAGAAGCCAGGTTTTCCCTCGGAATAGAGGTGTGTCACAATGATGTCTAATGTCTTCCCAAAGCTTTCTTCGATCAGCCGCAAAGTTAGACGCATATACGAAAGATACAAAGAACTCCTCGGATCTACCTTCCAGCAGAATCGAGACTGTTATCAGCTGAGCTGATTTGAACCACGGTGTAATTCTCACGTTCCGTCTCCACATAATCCAAAGTCTCCCTAATCTGTGCTCTTCATAGTTTGACATAAAAGACCACCCCTGAAACATTTTTTCAAAAATTCTTTCTGCCCTTCCTTCTTTGATTTTTGTTTCTATCAGGCATCCAAAGTCAAAGTCACCTCTCTGCACCCACTCACGAACCACCCTATGTTTACTTTTTTTATTCAGACCACGAATGTTCCAGAAGAACCCCGACATTAATGGTGTTTGGAAGAGTTATGTGTATCACGAGTACCAGGATTTGACTCCTTAGTATTCGTACCAGTTGATTGGGATAAGAATCTATGGGTATTCTTAGATCCGCGTGGAAGAGACGGACGTAAGACTCTCCCTGTAGGTTTGTTCAAATCACCCTTGTTCCCCTGCTTTACCTCTGCTTTACTGACCACAGCATCCTCATTTCCCATACATGTTTCCTCTTCCCCTGTGTGTTCCGCAATAAGAGATTCCTCCACCTTAGTCTCATCACCTGTCAGTTCATCGAGTTCTCCCACATCATCAATCTGTCCACTTAAAATTGCAAATCTCGAATTGGAAAGAATGGACACTTTGCCAAACTTCAACTCTGGAGTTTTTGCAGGGCTTCTCATGGTTTTTATTGGAGTGGACCAACCTTGCTCATCGGATTGTTGGGTTTTTTGTTGAGTCATTTGTATGATTTCGTCAACGTTTTCCTTCGCCTTTACCCTATTTGTAGAGACAGGGCTGGAAGGAGCTACACTTTTTTGAGCCACCACAGGTGAATCCGACTTTTCTCTGTTTACCTCCGTGGTGAGCTTAACATTGAGATTGCAATCCTTTTCCAAATGACCCTACTTAGAGCATCCTCCACATCTAGGTGGGAGCCACGGAAAGATGAATTCCACCTCAGAATCTGGTCCCGAGTCTGATTTAAAGCAAAATCTCTTTGGTAGCTTCTTCGTTAAATCCACCTCTACAAAAATCTTAGCTTCATCCAGATTACGACAAGCCTCTGTATCCGGATGCAACTTCTTTGGTTTCCCAAGTGGGCTTGTTAAAGCACTTAACCCCTTCCAGGAGTACAGATGCGGGGGTACATGCTTAACAATGACCCACAAAGGAATCGAAGTCAATTCTGTTTGTTCCTTCTCTGCTATGGGGCTCTACTTGTTGACTATCATCGGAACGTCACACAAATTCCACATCCCCCTCCTCAGAATTCTTGCTCTTACATTCGCATCTTTAATACGAAATCGCATTGTGGTATCATCAACCACAATTACGTCAATTTTAAGAGTTTTGTCTCCTAAAGTCCAAATACGGTTTACAAGAGCGTGTATCTTCCCTACGAATGGCGCCTTCGAAAGGAATTTCCCGATAACAAAATCCTCCCACAAAGGTGGAGAGTCTTTAAAGACACTGTTCGGGATCACTGCTGTTGGCATCCCATCTATCTCCTCCACCTTCAGCTCATAGTGGATCATCTCTGTATCCTTTTGGACCACCGATGCCCATGATGCAGATTTCCCCACGGAGCTCAGTTTCTCCATCGTATTACTTTTTTGATGCTGATCATCGTTTCCCTTCGCTACTTCCAATCTGCTTGCACTGGATAGAATTTCCCCCTCCTCGATATTTGCTTCATCACGCGAACCCTGAGAATCCCCACAACGATCATTCTCGACAACCTTCTCAAGAGCCCCCGACTCCTGCAAATTTCCTTCCACACCTTCCACAGCCTGAACCACTGACTCATCCATCACAACCGCACCGAGCACCCTACCAGAATCCCCCATCTCCGACGCCATGGCCCCTGCGGCGGCCACCGGAAACCCTAACGTGAGAGTGAAGACTCAAACCCTAAATCGCCCTAAAAATCGCCACTTTCCTTAATTCTTTACTCTTCTTATGTTGCACTTGGTGCTACCCTAGTTAAATTACCAATACCGAATAATTACATCGGATCTTTTCACCGAAAAAAAAAACAAATTGGATCTCATATACATGACTAATTGCAACTCGCCAGAGAAAACGAACTCATGCATTGCCGCTATAAGATTAGGACTAACCAAGTTCTAAGATAATGTGAAAAACTTGAATGTATACCCAATTTCGTCCCGAGAGCTTTATCTAATTTAATATTAAAAATTTATACCCATTATGAATGTATATTAATATTAAAGAATATTTTATCGAATTGGAATTCACTAACTTAATATTAAAAAATTTATAGAAAAGGAATATTTTTTCCAATTCGAGTTTTCCCTTTGTTTTTCGTTTAAGTTTCATTCGAATTCAGAACATATCCAAAACACATCTTTAACACTGAAATAACACTTTAGCAAAAAAAAAAAAAAACTGCAATAACACAACTTAATCCATATGATTCATAGTATTTTACTACTTATCAACGTAAATACACATATATATATATATGTATATATATATAGTGTGTGTATAATTCTCAAAATAGGGGGTGGGGGCGCTATATATTGTTCTAAAGTATTCCAATACATTTTTTCTTTTTTTTCGTATAGTTAATATACATTGGAGTTCATATTTTTTTTAAGAAAAAACTATATTACCATATCAAATCTTCTTAATAAAAATTTGAATATGAACTGTCAATGGTTTGAGACGGTCGTCATGATCCTGACTAAGAAAATGTAAATAAAGTTAGAATGATTCCGCATATAACAAACAAACGAATCGGTATTATATATTGACAAAATGAAAACATGAAAACGATCATGCAATGTGAACGTACTCATTGTTAGACAATCTAGGTAACGCAAATCATTGATCTTTCTTCAACAAAGCTGGTTTAATCTTTCATAAAGTCAATAAAAACATTTGTCCTCAACGAAATATCAGATTTTTAAACGATGCTACAACCACAAAATAGTTAAAACCGATATTAAAGAAATATTATTTTCGAACTTCTCCAAACTAAACGAAGAGCAAGAAAATTTAACAAAGTGAAGTGGACAATTAATATATATATATATATATATATACGGAATATAATTATTAAAGACGGGATGAAATTTTGATTGGGCAGCTATTTAATACTTTTTTTTTAGTTTTTAGTACCTCAAACGAGTGGGTAAACTTCAATTTCACTTTGATTCTAGATATTTCAAATAGTTCTTTCCACCAAGGTGTTAACAATAGTTTTAAACAGCATATTCAGTTATGTCTGCTTCATATATATATATATATATACTAATAATATCCACATTTACATATTTATTAAAATATGTTTAGATCTAAGAAATATAAATTTACTTACTATAGATTAATTACAAAATTTAAGAATAATATTGCATATACTGAAATGTTGTTCTGCAAATTGTATTTTAAAATTAGATATTATAGATGCCATAATTAATTAAAATTTTAAAATGAGATAAGAAAGAAATTCTTAGGTCATATTTTCTGACATGTTAATCAATTTATTCCTAAGTAATATCAGACATTTTATTAAGCAAAATTTTGAATATATAATTTTTTTCATTCGATTTTCATTTTCAACTATTAAAACCGACAGATTATATATATAGTAGTGTTAACCATCTTTGACTCATTATTTGCGACTATATTTGCAAATAGCCCCAAATTCCCCAGTGTCCCCACATACGTCAACTCACATACAACCCGAACATTTTTACACCGCGAACATGAACTTACCGTTCGTAAGAATGTTCAAACCTAGTAATTAAAACAAGAAGAAGATTGACTCTTAACATTTTCGACCAAAAAAAAAAAAAAAGAAGAAGATTGACTATATTACATATAGCCTATAGTAATTTGTGTTTGTACGCCTTCATTGTGTCACCACATAGATTTAGATTCAGTGTAATGAATGTTGTTGAATTTTTTTCTTTGAGAAAAAAGCATATTCTTCCAAAATGCAATCATACGTGTTATACAAGGCATCGAATATTTAGGCCAAGAAATAAGGCTTCTCAGCCATAACCTCAATTGATTTTGGTACAAACTTTCTGTTAAGGCCTCATGACTCATGACCACACATATTTCAAACACTAGTAAAAATAACTGCATTTATGATCCGAATTTATCAATAACCGAACTGTTCATTCTCAGCATAACATAACTATGATGTTCTACTATACCACAATTTCGGAGAACATTCCAATCATTGAATTTTAATTATATACGATTTTAGGATGATTAATAATTACCCTTTTAGGATCTTTTTTTATTAACGAGTGATCAAGAGTTTTCCAGTAGAAATTAACTCCACAGATAGTATAAACACTCTATAACATGAATTATGTCAATCTGAACATTTCCAATGCCTAAGTATTTGAAAATGAGAAGTACGTTGGTCGCCAAAACTTTTCATTAAACGGGTTGAATAGAAATAGTCTACAAAAACATACAAGCACTAAAGATGGGAAACGTGTACAAAAAAAAAAAACAATAAAACTCTCACACTTATTATATCACTTACAACAAAATGCAAGATTCAATATTTAAATTCTAGCTTGCATGCATTTATTCAAACTGTAAATATGTTGAAGAGGAAACTGTGTGCGGCGTCGTGGGCATAGCTGATTCAAGTGCATTCGAAACCAGATGGAACCTTCTTGTTACACTTGTTGAGAAGAACGCTGAGAGATATAGGAACGTTAAGGTTGATTCCGAGAACGTTAGCCCTAAGAGCAGTGCAAAGACAAACTGCAGCCTCAAGGTCAACCAAACCTTGGACAACCGAGCAGCATCGTTGAGCTGATGGCTGACCCAATTGTATGTTGAGTAGGCCGCTTAGGACATTTCCACATACACCGAGCTTGAGGACATCTATAGGGCAGTTTCCGGACGAGCCAGGGGTGCTGGGAGGTGGGACCGGCCTAGGATTAGGACTTGGGACCGATGGAGTTGGGACATGTGTGGGTGGCTTAGGACTTGGGCTTGGCTTCAGCTTCGGTTTAGGACTACAGCCACAATCAGTTGCAGCAGTTAAGGTGAAAAGGAGGATGTTAAGAACAAAGAAAAGAGCAAGGGAGACTGAGTTCTTTGAAGCCATTCTCTTTTCAAATGATAAATTCAGTTCTATAAGGATTACTGAGTGTGTTTGAGAGAGTGAGATGAATGGAAATGAAGGGAAGGTGTGGTTATTTATAGGGTTTGTTACAAGGATTTGAAGAGGACCAACTTGTTTTAATATAATAATTTAATTATATATATATATATATATATATAGTTGTCAGTTGTCATTCTACAAAAAGATCTGACCTTATATACGCGTTTATCTACTACATATACAAAATCTAGCTCGTTTTTTCTCCTTTTTGTAGATACGTAGAACCTCGAAATGATTTGGAACGTTGAATTTTTTACATTTTATATAATGAAAAGAAAGTGTGTGATTTCTTCATTCACATTAGATAGTATATATTGTTGTCAAAGTGTTTTTTTTTTTTTTGCAACTGTTAATTTTTTTATACCTCCAAAATGGGATATCGGTTTACAAGGGCACCTGTGTCATACGGTGACCTTACATGATATTACATAGAACACGAGTTTAAGCAGAAATTTGTGAAGCAGAATGGAATTTACTCCCTAGAAGCTGAAATTGTATTTTGGAGTTGCTATTTAACATTTATGAGTTCATGACCCTATTTCACATTTATTCAGATTCTCTTTGGCTCGTAGTCATTTAACTTCAGATTTCAGAGTTTCTAAAACTTTAGGTTGGCAGATAAAATCGCATGGAATGTGAATATATTTTCCGAGAAAAAAACCTTATATGTATAAATTAGAGAAAAATTAAATTCCTGCATTATTTCCATTGCTTCGTAATTTCGCAAATTGAATCTGATGTGTTGCGCGCGGTGTATTTGTATGTTATATACGAATAAATCGTTTTTTAAAAAAATGATATCATATGCCAACCGAAATAAAAGTCGTGGAAAATATCTCAAACAATATCTTTGGATGTTAACTTGCCTCATTCTAATTGAGTTTAGCATAAAACAAGTAACCGTTGGTCTAAACCGACTACAACTTGTAATTTGAACTGTTTTGTTTATGTATGATAAATGGGGTGATTAGTGAAAATTCCATTTATAGGAGATATTTTAAGGGATACAAAAGATGTTTGTTATTCTTAACCAAATAATAAATCATGTATGTAATGGTAACATGATCATGTTTTTTTACCCTCAGGTTTTATGTAATGAAGTTTTAAAAACACTAAGTTAGAGTTAAATCACTAATCTATCATCTTGTTAAACTTAATAATTTATTATATGCTCACACTATATGTATTATTTATGATTATGAGATTTGGGATCCAAATTCGTACATACCCATGTCTAGGACAGTAGGACCAGAATGTAGTATGATCCATTTTTCCAAAAATCTTTGTATTTTAAAATCTTTGCGTTTTGTTATTGGTGTTTTTCCAATCGAACTAGCGATAGTTGATAAATTATTATAATTACAATATTATTGTGAGTGGATTAGAGATCCTTTAACGATTACGTACATCTTATAAATTCATCAAATGAAAATGGGTAAAAAGGGGTGTTCATTCATTATTTTAGTAATCACCATATATATAAACTTCACGGAAAAAGACAAAAACTTAAATTAGAGTTGATGCACATGCCTAGAATCATTGCGAATAATTCCCATGTGTATCCTTGTATCTGTTTTTACTGTTTTAGCTGGCAAATGTGTTTGAAGCCTATCTCTCATTATCTTTCAATTAGTATTTGATAAACTAGCGGATCGTAGATTTTCAAACAAAAATTCACTCGTTAGTAGCTGACTTAACTAACTGAGTTATATGAGATATAAATCGACAAGTATTGTGGACCGTATTCTTTACCACTACCCCTGATACGAATTCCCAAAGAACGGCACACACTTGGTCGGTATCGGATGGATAGATCCTTGACTCCAAACGGATTTATGGAGAAGATGCTAAGGGGTGGGTTGAAACCCAAAGATCCTTAGGCCCAAACTCGCGGTGAAAGGCTTGAAACAAGGGGGTGACTAAGCTGGCTGATTGGATCCGCAGAAAAAGGATGTTAAGGCGTGAGAACTAAGTTCCCGAAAATCCCTAAGCCCCTTTAACTACTTGAACGTCCCAACGAGACAACTGGGTGAAGGCTGCGTCAAGTTCTATGGATTGAACATGATAAACCGAAAAGGATTCAAGAGGCTAACCACCTAAGGAATCAAAAAAGTTCTAAAAGAACAAAGGAGAAATCTCAATTTTATTTGATAAGTGAATGTCGAAAATGAGAAGGGGTACAAGCCTTTATATAGCAGGCGAAGTAGCTCAAGAGACAAACTCGAAAATGACAAAAAAATTAATAAAGTCTTGACCAAAATAAATGAACTAAGGACTGACTCTTCGGCTGGCCTTTGACTGACTCTTGAGTTGCCAAACCGAAAATGACTCTTGCTCTGCCGACCCATGAACCAGACCGTAAACCAACCTTGGTCGAGAGATGGGCGATGGACTTAACCTCGTTAAAACCCCACCTGGTAAACCCATTGGGACAAACCCGGGTGTAAGGAAAAAGAGTATTAAGCCATCACCCAGACCAGATTAGTTACAGCCGGCGTTCATGAGCACGGTCACGATCTTGGGTGATGCTGGGTCGCCTGGTCCGATCTTAATTCCATTAAGTACAGCCTGAACCGTTCCTGCCAGCTTCTTAGCTCTGGATCGCGTCATAGGTCCATCCGGTACGGCCAAATGTGCTTTCGGAACCTCGATTCCATTGCTTGAATCGTCCTCTGGGTCCATGATCGTATCATCCTCCCCCTCTTGAAAAGGACTTGTCCTCAAGTCTGGTCCATCTGCAACAAAGGGAATGAGGTCAGAAATGTTGAAGCTGGTACTGACTAAGTACTTACCTCGTAAGTCAATCTTGTAGGCATTGTCATTGATCCGCTCAAGGACCGTAAAGGGACCATCCACACGAGGCAATAACTTGGACTTTCTTTCCTCCGGAAACCTGTCCTTCCTCAAATAGATCCATACTAGATCGCCTGGTTCAAACATCTTTTGGCGCCAGCCCTTGTTAGCGTGCTTCTTGTAAAGCTCGGTCTTTCTTTCAATATTCTGCTTGGCCTTCTCATGAATCTGCTTGACAAGCTCGGCATTTTTCTTCCCATCCATACTTACACGCTCAGACAAAGGTAAAGGCGTAAGATCAAGGGGAGTAAGAGGGTTAAAACCATAAACCATTTGAAACGGGGAAAACAATGTAGTAGAATGAACTGCATGGTTATAAGCAAACTCTACATGTGGTAGACAATCTTCCCACGTCCTAAGGTTCTTTTTAATAACAGAACGAAGTAGTGCAGACAAGGTTCTATTAACGACCTCGGTTTGACCGTCGGTCTGTGGGTGGCAAGTGGTGGAAAAGCATAACTTAGTACCTAGTTTTGACCAAAGTGTTTTCCAAAAATAACTAAGGAATTTAACATCGCGGTCAGAAACTATAGTCCTAGGCATTCCGTGCAACCTAACCACTTCTCTAAAGAACAAATCAGCCACATTAGACGCATCATCAGTCTTATGACAAGGTATAAAGTGCGCCATTTTTGAGAACATATCAACCACAACAAAGACAGAATCCCGACCCGTCCTAGTTCTTGGTAATCCTAACACTAAATCCATAGAAATGTCCGTCCAAGGGGAGCTAGGAATGGGTAAAGGAGTGTACATACCTGGGGACTGGCTTTTGGATTTCGCATACTTACAGGTGATGCATCGGCCGCAAATTCTTTCCACATCTCTTTTCATGTGCGGCCAGAAGAAATGATCCTGGACCACACTAAGAGTCTTGGCCATTCCAAAGTGTCCCATCAAACCGCCGCCATGAGCTTCCCTAACAAGCAGATCACGAAGGGAAACATTAGGTATACAAAGGCGGTTTTCATAAAACAAGAAGTCATCACTCCGAAAATATTTTCCAGTGGCAAATTTAGAACAGGATTGATAAACTTCCTGGAAATCTGGATCGGAGGTGTAGGCTTCTTTGATCAGTTCAAAACCGAGGACCTTGGCGTCTAAGGTCGAGATTAGGGTGTATCTGCGGGACAGGGCGTCGGCCACAACATTTTCCTTTCCCTGTTTGTACTGGATCACGTACGGAAACGTTTCAATAAACTCCACCCATCTGGCATGCCGCTTATTCAGTTTCTGCTGGCCCTTGAGGTGTTTAAGAGATTGATGATCCGTATGAATCACAAACTCTTTTGGCCAGAGGTAGTGTTGCCAGGTTTGGAGCGCAAAGACCAAGGCATAAAGCTCCTTGTCGTAGGTGGGATAGTTCAAGGTCGTGCCACCAAGCTTCTCACTGAAGTAGGCGATAGGTCGTTTCTCCTGCATTAGGACCGCACCAATACCTACACCAGAGGCATCACACTCAATTTCAAAGGTTTTCATAAAATCAGGCAAAGAAAGGAGTGGTGCATGAGTTAGCTTGTTTTTAAGGAGTTGGAACACCTCTTCTTGTGCCGTGCCCCATTTAAAACCAACGTCCTTTTTGATTACTTCGGTGAGAGGCGCTGCTATAGTACTGAAGTCCTTTACAAACCGTCGGTAGAAACCGGCCAGGCCATGAAAGCTTCGGACTTCTCCAACCGTCTTGGGACTGGGCCAGTCTTTGATCGCCTTGATCTTCTCTTCGTCGACCTGGATCCCATTGGCACCTACAACAAAGCCTAGGAACACAACACTATCCGCGCAAAAAGTACACTTTTTCAAGTTCCCAAACAATTGCTCCTTCCTAAGCACTTCTAAGACTAACCGCAAATGCTCTAAGTGCTCGGCCAAGTTCTTGCTATAGACTAAGATATCATCAAAGTACACAACGAAAAAAACGCCTATGAACGACCGCAAGACATGGTTCATAAGTCTCATGAAAGTGCTAGGGGCGTTGGTTAAGCCAAACGGCATTACCAACCATTCATAAAGCCCATGCTTGGTCTTAAAGGCTGTTTTCCATTCGTCCCCCTCTTTCATACTTATTTGGTGATAGCCACTTTTCAAATCTATCTTAGAAAAAAGACAAGATCTGTGAAGTTCATCAAGCATATCATCCAAACGAGGAATGGGGTGTCTGTATTTTACCGTAATATTGTTGATTGCACGACAGTCAACGCACATACGCCAAGTGCCGTCCTTCTTTGGCACAAGTAAGACCGAGACCGCGCAAGGACTCATACTCTCTCGTATATGTTCTTTCTCCATCAGCTCTTCGACCTGCCGCTGTAGTTCCATTGTTTCAACAGGGTTGGTTCGATACGCGGGTCGGTTTGGCAAGGACGCACCAGGAACAAAATCGATCTGATGTTCTATTCCGCGGATGGGAGGTAATCCACTTGGGCTTTCTTCTGGAAAGACGTCCTTGAATTCCTGCAAAAGAGGCAAAACGCTGCTCGGAAGATCCGGCTCACGGTCAGTAAGGCTAGCCAAGGCATTTCTAAACATTAACAAGACAAAGGATTGTCTTGTAAGCATGGCGTGCTTAAGTTCACTTGGCCTCACGAAAAGAGTTTCTTTCCTCACGGGTTAACTCTCTAAGGCTGTTTCTGGGGTTTTTCTCAGACTCTCAGATTTAGTGGAAGTGTTTAGAGGGTCACTCACAATGCTTTTTCCTTTGTGGCTTTGCTCGAGTTTGATCTGGTCTAGATAGACTTCTTGCGGAGACAAAGGCGCTAGGGTGATCTTGCGGCCTTGGTGTTCGAACATGTGCTTGTTGGAGAAGCCATCGTGAATGGCCTTGCGGTCATACTGCCAAGGTCGGCCCAAAAGGATATGACCGGCTTCCATTGGTAACACATCACACATGATCTCATCCTCGTACCGTCCGATAGATAATGGAACCGAGACCTGCTTGGTGACCTTTAGCTGCCTTTGGTTGTTTAGCCACCTGAGACTATAAGGCTGCGGGTGCTTGTGCGTCTCCAGGCCAAGTTTCTCCACCATTGTAGTGCTTGCCACGTTCGTACAGCTGCCTCCATCGATGATCAGGCTGCAGACCTTACCCTTTTCCAAGCACCGGGTATGAAATAGGTTCTCGCGCTGATCTTCTTCTTTTACGGGCTCCTGAGCTAGTAGGACTCTCCGGGCAACGAGCAATTCACCTTCTGCTGCTCGTTCCTCATCTTCCTCATCGTCATAAATCGGTCCAGTATCCTCTCCGTTGGACACGATTTCACCTGAGTCAAGAAGCAACATGGTTCGTTGATTCGGACATTTATTAGCATAATGACCTTTACCTCGACACTTAAAACATTCAATGTCGCGGTGTCTAGCCGGTGTAGCCTCGGTTTTTCCTTTGAGGTCGGGTGTAGAAGAGCTGGGTTTGGAATCCGACCTGGGCTTAGCGTCGGATCGAGATGGGAAGCTCGGCTTATCTGTAGGTCGCGAACTGGAACCATATGCGGGTCGGTTGGTGCCTTTGCGTTTCAGCTGTTGTTCCACTAGGACCGCCTTGTGGTACATTTCTCCAATGTCCTGATAGTCCTTCAGCTCCATACGGTCTTGTATATCACGGTTGAGGCCACTCAAGAACCAGGCCATTGTCGCATCCTCCGGTTCTACCGTATCAGCTTTCAGCATTAGCCGATCCATTTCTTGGTATACTCCTCAACATTCTTGGATCCCTGGGTCAAGCGTCTGAGTCGAGTGTGCAACTCCCGATGGTAGTGGCTTGGTACGAATCTGCGTCTCATCATTCGTGCCATTTCATCCCAAGTTTCGACCGGTCGGTCGCCGTTCCTTCTCCGGTTGGTAACAACTTGGTCCCATCAGTCTACCGCGTACCCATGGAACTCGGTGGCGGCCAGGTTGATCTTCTTTCTTTCTGAGAAGTTCTGACAACCAAACAAAATGTCGATCTTCTTTTCCCACTCAAGGAACGCATCTGGATCGGTTGTACCATAGAAAGATGGAACCCTCAGCTTCATGCCTCCAAGGTCATTGTCGTTTCGGGCTTGGACTGGTTCAAGTTCGTATTGTTCCCGACCTTGATCGTTACGGTCTTGTCGAACCTCCTCCCGGTTACGGCCGCGGTTTGGATCTGGGTTGTATCGCTCACGACCGTGGTTCGGCACAGGGTTTTGACCACGTCTATCTTCTCGGCCGCGTCTGGGTCGTACCTGACTACCACCCGAGGTATGACCGTCAGCATAGAATGGGTTGTCTCCGACAAACTCATTCCGGTTATGATTTCTCTCCCTCCAATTTGGGTCCTCCTGGTCACTGCGATCAGCTCCTCTGTCCCGTCTAGGCTGATCCACTTCCAATCGTTCCATACGCTGGTTCATGTGATCCAGCAGCTGAGTAATCTGGTCCAGCCTATGGTTCATAGTGACTTTTCTTACTTCCTTTGACCGAATAGAGGATGGATCTTCGCTAGAAGACATATAGTACCTCGCAAAACAAACAAACAAGTTAGTAAAAATTCTCACTAAGTGTTTCACTCGGTGTTTCACTCAACTCTCTTAATGATCTCACAAACACTCAAGAGAATCTCCTCGGTTCCAAGAGAGCTAAATCAAAAACTCGATGTAGAACTCTAAACCAATTCAGAATATCAAGCGATTATGAAGAAAAGAGAAGATAGAGAGAAAATATTTTTTTGGTTTCCACAGATCTTTTTTTTTTTTTTTAACTTTGGTTCTTTTTTTTCTCTTTTTTTTTTTTAAATAGATCTGGAATTACAAAAGAAAGAAAGGATAAGACGGAATTTGAAAAGACAAAAAGATAGATAATACCGCTTTCTTCAAGTGCGTGGCTCTGATACCACTTGATACGAATTCCCAATAACGGCACACACTTGGTCGGTATCGGATGGATAGATCCTTGACTCCAAACGGATTCACGGAGAAGATGCTAAGGGGTGGGTTGAAACCCAAAGATCCTTAGGCCCAAATTCGCAGTGAAAGGCTTGAAACAAGGGGGTGACTAAGCTGGCTGATTGGATCCGCGGAAAAAGGATGTTAAGGCGTGAGAACTAAGTTCTCGAAAATCCCTAAGCCCCTTTAACTACTTGAACGTCCCAACGAGACAACTGGGTGAAGGCTGCGTCAAGTCCTATGGATTGAACTTGATAAACTGAAAAGGATTCAAGAGGCTAACCACCTAAAGAATCGAAAAAGTTCTAAAAGAACAAAGGAGAAATCTCAATTTTATTTGATAAGTGAATGTCGAAAATGAGAAAGGGTACAAGCCTTTATATAGCAGGCGAAGTAGCTCAAGAGACAAACTCGAAAATGACAGAAAAATTAATAAAGTCTTGACCAAAATAAATGAACTAAGGACTGACTCTTCGGCTGGCCTTTGACTGACTCTTGAGTTGCCAAACCGAAAATGACTCTTGCTCTGCCGACCCATGAACCAGACCGTAAACCAACCTTGGTCGAGAGATGGGCGATGGACTTAACCTCGTTAAAACCCCACCCGGTAAACCCATTGGGACAAACCCGGGTGTAAGGAAAAAGAGTATTAAGCCATCACCCGGACCAGATTAGTTACAGCCGGCGTTCATGAGCACGGTCACGATCTTGGGTGATGCTGGGTCGCCTGGTCCGATCTTAATTCCTTTAAGTACAGCCTGAACCGTTCCTGCCAGCTTCTTAGCTCTGGATCGCGTCATAGGTCCATCCGGTACGGCCAAATGTGCTTCCGGAACCTCGATTCTATTGTTTGGGTCGTCCTCTGAGTCCATGATCGTATCAACCCCTCGATAGATACTAGCTATTCAAGTTATATATTATTTGTTGTGGATCGTACCATTTTCAGGTTATATACATGATATTCATATTCATATATCATGTGGTTTAGCCATTTAGGTGACTAATGTCATAAGTCGTACCGTTAATTGATTAATTCATTAGATTATAACAACACGTATGATTAGATACTACGTTGCTATGTTCTATTATTTGCTTATTATGCTGATTTTCGAGGGGACAAATTATTCTTTATTATTGTCTATATATATGAAGCAAGAAAATTGTGTGCCAACACTTGCATAAATCCTTATGGGGGGAGGATCATATCATATTGGTATAAGTTTTAATAGATTCAAATCAGCTGGCTTCCTATTAGGAAAGGATATACTCGAATCTGAGAATATTCCTATTTGGTTAGAATAGATATTCTTTGTTACTTGTACAATAAGCTAAAGGCTTTCTCTATATAATATACTTGAATATCGATGGAATAAACACAAGAGAATTCAGAGCAATACACAAATCTTGACATGGTATCAGAATTTCCCTTTAACCTGTGCTAGAAAACTGCTCTCGAAAAAAAAAAGAGAAAAACAAAACCTACACTACAAGAAAAAGACCGTTTTACAACGGCCAAAATCGTCGTTATTTCGTCGTAATAGGGCTATTACGATAGACTACCGACGATTTCAAAATCGTCGTAAACTCATCGTCGTAATAGACAAATCGTCGTAAAGTCGTCGTATAATCTACGACGGTTTTTTTTCGTCGTAACATCGACGGAAAAAGATCGTCGTAAATGCGTCATACAGTTTACGACGACTTTACATCCAATTGCGTCGATTTAGTTTTCGCCTGGACCGTCGTTAAGTCGTCGTTAAAAATCGGCGTAGGATCGTCGTAAAATATACGACGCAATTTTCGTCGTAATTCAATCGTAATATATTATATCATTCCGTCGTAAAAGCGTCGTAAAACACGGACGTATAGTCGTCGTATTTGTCGTCGTACATTTTGGTCGTAACTTCGTCGTACTTTTTACGACGAATATACGACGATTTAATAAAATAATAATAATTATATTACGACGATTATACGACGTTTTATATAATTGAAAATAAAAAAAAATTAATTCGAATTTAAATTAAAAAAGAATTAATTTACAATTTAAAATTTAATTAAAATTCAAATTAAAATTAATTTTAGTAATTGCAAAAAAAAACCCTAAAGATCTAGATCTAAATCTAAACTAAGGTCGATCCTGTCACCGGCGTGTTCCCCATCGTCCTCCACATGTTCTTTGCCGGGTCTTCGGAGAGAAGTTTCCGCCGCCTGATCATCGGATCTTCGGTTAGAGGCTTCCGGTGCCTGATCTCCGACTCTAGGAGGATCAACCCCGAGAGACCGAAACATCTCCTCGTCCGTCTGCACCGGTGGTTGCCTCCTAGAAGATGACTCTGCAGACGATCCGACAACTCCATCAGCCCGCAGCATGTCTAACTGCGCCATGAGCACCAGGTTGTCGGCCCCCATGATCTCGAAGAGACCGTACAGCTGGTCGATCTTCGTCTCGTACTGGGTCCGCATCTGATCGATCTCCTGGCGGATAAACGGATCCGGAACCTGGACGTGACCAGTCACCGTAGCGGCCAGGGTATCACAGATGGATCCCATCCCTAATACCCGCCCCTTTTTCCTAGGGGCAACCTGAAAATATTTAAATAAATTATGGTTAAAAATACAATATAAAGTTAAAATTACATTAAATTTATTAAAAGAATTTACCTCTTCAAAAATCTGGTCCATCTCCGCCACCGTAAGCGTCGGGGTCGATTGGACCGAGCTACCTACAGGAGACATTGGACGCACCTGCTGAGTGAGTTGCGTCTGCTGCTCCTCGATCCCCGCACAGGCGGCGTTGTAGATCTCCTCTGCCCGAGGATCCGTGAATTCACCGTTCTGCTTCTTATGGGTCTCGGCGAAGACCTTCGTCATCGGAAGAAGTTCTCCCCCGTTTTCTTCGACCTACAAAATCAAAATGAAAATATTATTAAGAAAATAATAATTAATTATTTAAAAACAAAAAATTAATAATTTAAATTAAATTACCATCATAAGTCGTCTTCCGGCAAAAGGAATCTGGCCGGAAGTGTGCGAGACGTTCTTCCGATTTCCCGAGCGTTCCTGAAAAATATATTCATTAGAATGTATACATTGGAAAACACATAATGTAATTATATATTTAAGTTAAACACAAAATAAATTACCTGGATCCGGAACACTTGGCGTCAGTAGTCTAGTTATGCGGATTCAACCAGTACTGGACCAGACCCCGCCAGACGGTATCGGCCATCGGCGCCGGCTTGGCCTTATCGCCGTCAACCTCCCACTTCCGCTTCCAATCGAAAACGGTGTTGTTGAGGCGGAATTTGACCTTCTCTTTGAAGGCCGTCTCCACACGTCCGTGTGCGGATGTTTCCCAATGCCAGTTTTGCTAGGAAAAACAACAAAAAGTTAGTAATTATTGTAAAAAATTAGGAATAATAATTTAAATTAAAATTTTAAAGTACTTACCGCAAAACACTTGAACCAAGTGTCAAGTGTTGCCTGATCCAGCTTCTTCGAGCTGGTATGGGGTTGTACGAAAAACCCTTTGATGATTTCTGCAACGTTACGACCGACCGCATTGTCGGTCGTAAACCTAGTCAAATGCAAAGAAAAAGTAAATTAATTTCAATTAATTATAAATATTAATTATTTAAAAGATATTTTAAAAAAAAAAACTCGTACCAAAATGTTCCCGGAGCTCGATCCGGATCGAGTTTGTTCATACTCTCACGACCCGGTTGGCGTAGAAGATCCTGTACCGTAAATTGGGCATACGGTATAGGCTGTATCGGGGCTGCAGGTTCGGCTGGTGCGGGGGCTGCTGGTTCGGCTGGTGGTGGTGGAGGCGGTGCCGACTGTGGTACAACGACCGGTTGAGAAACCGTCCGTTGTGTTCCCGAGGACTCCGGGATGACTGACCCTGTCGATGAGGTGGACGGAGCCGTACCGTTTGGATCTACCATCTGTCGGTAGTGGAACCTCTTTGCCCGATGAGCTATATCTAAGTAATCTACAAAATTAAATAACATTTGTTACTAATTATATCATATATTCATAAATTCCGGGCCTATCTAAATTCTGAACCTAAACCTATCTAAATTCCAGGTCTATCTATTATTTAAATAAAACTATAATGAAATTTATTTAAAAAAAAAAACTTACAATTAAATTGGCTGGGAGAGTAGGGAGAGAGGGAGATGTAGATTTTCTAGAGAGAGAGGGAGATTTATAGAGAGAGAGGGAGAAGAGAGGAATGAGCGACGAATGAGGAAAACTCGCGTCCCTTATATAGATTTTGTGATCGTCGTAAAATCATCGTAACGTTACGATGATTTTACGACGATTTGGTTGTATAACAGTCGGTCCACTGCATGACATGACATGTGTCATGATGGGAGCGTTTGACCGTTACGACGGTTTTACGACTAATTTTCCTAAAACCGTTGTAAAATCGTCGTAACGTCACAACATTTATAACCTCGTACCTCGGATCTGGAACCAATCTGGTTCAAACATTACGACGGTTTAACGACGGTTTTAGGAAAATTAGTCGTAAAACCGTCGTAACGTTACGATAATATTACGACGGTTTTACGATGTTTATTTAAAAAGTTATCAAACCCTAAATCTTTCAAAAGGCTTTTTACATCAAGAACAACGCAAAGGTTATTGTATCCTAACATATAACAAAAGGTTTATAACTTTGCATGTATGACGGATTTAGTACATGAGATAGTAAATATTGAAATTCTGTAATCTAATATATAACCTTTTACTTAACATTTACGAAAAACATGCATGAACTTGTTAATATGTATGTTTTTTTTCAAATTTTTGATTTTGATCAGATTGATAGCTTTTCATATAAAATAAGATAACCAATCAAAAACATTTGTGAAATACCTTACAACCAATAAGATATAAAAGAATCAAAATCTTGGATTTTAGTATTACGACGATTTTACGACTAAATAGTGAATGCGTCGTAAAATCGTCGTAATATTACGACGCTATTACGACTGGTCGCCGTAAAGACATCGTAATGCTTAAACCCTATTCATTTAGGGCTTAAAACCTAGACTTAGGGTTTAGGGTTTAACAAAATCGTCGTAAAACCGTCGTAAAATCGAATTTTTTCCATTTTAAAAACTCGAACAAACAAAGTTACAAATTACATAATAACAAACATTCACTAAATACGATGCATGAAACTCAATCAGATTCATCTTCCTCTATTACTTCGTCACTATTACCTTCGTCTTCCGCCAAATCGTCATCATCGGTTTCAGCAAACTCATCATCACCTTCTTCTTCTGTATCATCGGGAAGATCTTCAACTTGTCTGTTCCGAGGGTCTATTAAGAAAATATCCTCATCAACATCTGGTTAAAACAGATCTACGCAAGTGTCATGTTGAAGTGGAACATCCTCAACCCCTACAATCTTGCCTCTCGGAGCCACTTTAACTACAGCTAACCATGAGATTCTTGTTGATCGAACTCGAGGGTATGGCAGAAACGTTACCTGTTCTGCTTGAGAAGCTAATATAAATGGCTCAAACCTGTTGTACCGTCGTGATTTGTTCACATCAACAACTCCGAACTTGTTTAGACGTACCCCTCTTCCAACAGTTGGATCAAACCAATCACATTTGAAGAGAACAGTTTTCAGCCTTAACAATCCATGATACTCTACTTCAATTATTTCTTGCAGAACTCCATAAAAATCTATTTCACCCTTCACACAAACTCCATAGTTAGTTGTCGCACGCTTTGCACCGTGACGGTATGTGTGAAAAACATAGCCCCAAGTGAAATACATGGAAGCTGTAGTTATTTTTGCCATCAGACCTAGTACTAACTCATGGAACCATGTTGGAAATTCATCCGGATCATTCGGGTCCACCTAATAAGAAACAAATTTGCTTTAATTTCTTGATTTGGATATATAGCAATTTAATGTAGTCTTTTAATTAAAATTTTATACGTACTTGCCCATTTAACCACTGGGCATAGTGTTGATCTTTACGATCATTGATTTCAGTTTCAGAAACCCTAGATATGCATTCTTTAACCTCATCAACGAATGTGCTGAGATAACAACAAATAGTTTATTAATACTGACATATATATATATATATATTATTAATTAAAAAAGTACATTTCGTACGATGACAACTCTTCACAATTTAGCAGGATATACGTATGTGCACTGTGATAATCTTTTTCATTCGACCACCAAACTTCTTTTAGTTTTCCACTAAGACGTCCGATCGGCGAGAATATGTCAGGTACACCCTCAACGTCAATGGCATATGTTTGGCCAACTCTTCCATCATCATATCGACGAGTAGCTCTTTTGCGTGTTCGTACTTTCGGTGCAAAATAGTACAAAGTGAAGTGCGAAGTCTCTTGCGTCAAGCTTCCCGCCACAATTGAGCCTTCCACTTTAGCTAGGTTTTTGGCTTTACCCTTAAGATGCTTCATGAAACGCTCGAACGGATACATCCACCTGTACTGAACGGGTCCACCGAGCTCTGCTTCGTGAGGGAGATGAATAGGAAGATGTTCCATAACATCAAAAAATGATGGTGGGAAGATCTTTTCCAAATTGCATAACAAGATTGAAATATTCAATGCCAGTTGTGATATTACATCAACTGATAATGTTTGTGTACTAAGATCCCGAAAAAAGCACCAATGCCTCCAACAGCTTCATGGACATTTTTGGGCAAGAGTTCAGCAAATGCAAATGGAAATAATAGTTGCATAAACACATGGTAGTCATGGCTTTTCATCCCGGCAAACTTTACCCCCTTCTCAACAGATTTAGAAAGATTAGAAACATACCCATCAGGAAATTTAACGTCAGAAGAAACTCATCTGAACAATGCTGACTTTTGATCTGCACTCAACCGAAATACAGGAACTGGTGCTTTCCCGTTTCTCAGTATATGCAACTCACTTTTGTTGCATAAATCAGGCAAGTCCAATCTTGACTTATCATTGTCTTTTGTTCTTCCTGCTACGTTCATAACTGTATGCATGATGTTATCAAAAAAGTTTTTTTCAATGTGCATGACATCAAAATTGTGTTTGAGCAGATGATCTTTCCAATAGGGTAGTTGCCAAAAGATACTTTTCTTGTGCCAATTATGATGAACTCCATAACCTTCAGGCATATTTGCAGGAGTGTGCCAGGTTCCCCCACGCGTTACTATTTCCTCTGCCCTCCAATGATCGATTTGTGCATGTATATCAGCTCCTGTTAAATTAACGGGTGGAGGGACATGTACACTTTTGTTCTTCATAAATAACCTCTTGTTCCTCCGATATGGATGGTTATCCGGTGACAATCAAACCAACATGTTTTTCTACCATGTTTTAGCTGAAACGCATCAGTTCGATGAAGACAATAAGGACAAGATAGCCTCCCATGTGTAGTCCATCATGATAGCATACCATAAGTGGGGAAATCGCTTATTGTCCACATAAGCACAGCCCGCATAGTAAAATTTTTCCTCGTTGAATAGTCATATGTGCGAACGCCAGTATACCATAACTGATTCAACTCATGTATGAGTGGCTGCAGAAATGCATCGAGAGCTCGCTTCGGATGATTTGGAACTGGAACCAAAATACTTAGGAAAAGAAATTTCCTTTGCATGCACAAATCTGGAGGAAGGTTATAAGGAGTTAGGATTACTGGCCATAATGAATATTGTCTACCAGACATACCAAATGGACTAAAACCATCAGTGCACAGACCAAGATAGACATTCCGTTTGAACTTAGCAAAATCTAGGTATACCATATTGAAGTGTTTCCATGCCTTTGCATCTGATGGATGAACAACTTCTCCATCTATTTGTGTATGTTCCGCATGCCATCTCATTGATGCAGCTGTCCTTTCAGATTGATAAAGCCGTTTTAACCTATCAGTTATAGGGAGATACCACATACTTTTGTACGGTATCCTTTTACGCCCACCAGTTTGCGGTATGTATCTTGGTTTTTGGCAAAATCGACATTCCTCCAGCTGATCATCATCTTTCCAAAAAATCATACAATTGTCAACACATACATCTATCATCTCAGAAGGTAGACCAAGACTAAATCAACTTATGTATTTCATAGTATGTTCCCGCTGCCAAGTTATCCTCCTGTAGATACTCTTTCAGAAGATCAGCCCAATCATCCATGCAAACCTCAGCCAGGTTATGATCTGTTTTAATTGACATCATCCTAGCTGCCAACGATAATTTAGACAGGCCTTCTCTACATCCTTCGTAGATTGGCTGATTAGCATTGTCTAACAAATCATAAAATCATTTGGCATCTACATTAGGTTCCTCAACAGCATTACCAGTATGCGTTTCATGAAATGCATCAGTCACCATCTCATGCATCCTATCATGATCTACACTTTGATCAGATTGATACTGATTAGGCTGATGACCATAATTCGATTCATCAAAATCAACATGACTTTGATAATTACTACTACTACCAGCATTCCCATGAGTATTACTGTCATATTCTTCTCCATGTAGATACCAAACAAAATATTGCGGCATAAACCCTCTATTTAATAAATGCGTCCACACGGTTTTGGTTAGTGTATACCTTGTATTCTTGCATTTCAAACAAGGACAAAACATCTTCCCGCTATCTTTCGTCCTCTCCATATTTGTAGCCCGATACATAAATATTTCTAACCCGTTCTTGAACTCTTCTGTCAACGCCCCATCTGAATCTTTACGCATATACATCCAACTTCTTAGCTCGTATATAGACATCTTGAAATAAACTCAAAATACTATCTCTTTTTATTGATTACACAATAAAGGAGCTAGTCTCTTGTGTCACGTCTAGCCACGTGAATGGAGTAAATAAACTTTTTAATATTATTACTTCTTTTTTTCAAAGTAAATAACTACTAATTCGGGTTTCCAGCAATGGACAACCCAATATATAAGGATTTACAACACTATACTAAAATTTAAGAGACCTACAATGGGTCTCCAGGATGATGATGATCTTATGTTTGAATTATGAAGTGTTGTGATTGAAAGAAGGAATGAAGATCTATTTATAGGAAAATTTCGGGCTTTACGACGCTTTTACGACGACTTTTTATGACGATTTTACATTCAACAATAATATTACGACGATTTTACGTCGATTATGCGATAAAATCTTTCATCTACATTAGTTAGGTAAACATGTTTTAAATGTTCTTCACCTAACTTCTTTGTCGACGTAAAATCGTCGTATCGTTTACATCGAAAACCAGTCGTCGTATATTCGTCGTAATTTTACATCTAATTTACGATGATTTTGCAATTAATATCAAATCTCTCGTTATCGATGTATATTCGTCGTAATTCGTCGTAAATTGTACGTCGAAGTTACGACGATGTTTTTATACAACGGTTTTACAACGGTTTTTTAATGTGACGTAAAATCGTCGTAATATCGTTGTAAGTTTGCGACGACTTTAAAACCGTCGTAATGGACCGTTGGAAAACGATTGTTTTCTTGTAGTGGTAAACACAAAAGAAATCACAAACCTCTTAGCTCACCATGGCCGGCGGCGACGAGACAAAAGAGACGCCCTTGGTGTCACCTTATACGATCCAAACCGGAGAACACAGCGGCTAAGTATTGACTTCAATACTCTTGAACGGATCCAACTATGAAAGATGGTCCAAACTCATGATGAATGCTCTCCGGACAAAACGAAAATTAGGGTTCATCAATGGAACCCTAAAGAGACCAGAAGAAGGAACCGATGATGCTGAAAGATGGGATATGGTGAACTCTCTCATCATCGGGTGGATCATGGTGAGCATAGAAGAGAAACTACGCTCCACTATCTCAATCGTAGATAATGTCTCGGTGATGTGGGATAGCATCAAGCAAAGGTTTTCGGTGAGTGATGTAACTCGGGAACATCAACTGCACGACGATATACGGAAGTGCAGACAGGAGGAACAAACCGTGGAGGAATACTACGGTAAATTGAAGATGTTGTGGGATGACCTAGCCGATCTCGACAAGGGCTTCTCATGTGGTTGTAAAAAGACCAGTTGTGCATCGCTGGTGTCCTATCAACGGAAACGGGAAGGCATCCGCATTCACTAGTTCCTGATGGGCTTTGACAGTCGCAAGTTTGGAACCACACGTTTGAACTTGCTGACAAGATTAACCGACCTAAACCTTGATCAAGTATACTCGCAAATCTCTCAAGAGAAGCGTCATCATAATGTGACACGAGATGATGCAGATACCACCAAGCCTATCGGATTATCTGCTTCGGTGACCGCTGTTTCGAAGCAATCTCTCCTCTGTTCTCACTGTAGACGAGTTGGACATGAGAAACAGCAGTGTTTCAAGATTGTTGGTTATCCTGATTGGTGGCCTGAACAGACTGCAGCAAATAAAGGGAGCGTTCCAGCATCTGGTCGCGGGAAAAGTACTGCTCGAGGACGTGGTAGAGGCAGAGGTTTGCAGGTGACTGTTAATCAAGCTTCTACCTCTTCTACAGGCATTCCATCCCTCACAGCTGCTCAGTGGCACTCCCTAGCTGAGTTCCTCGAAAGTAAGAAGGGATCTTCCGGAGACAAACTTTCTGGTAAGATAGAAAAACTGATTCTTTATGAGACACATAGTCGTTTTGATTTGATCATCGACTCTGGAACAAGTCATCATATGACTGGGGATATCACATTGCTAAGTGATCTTCAGAGCATCGATGATTGTCTAATTAAGCTTCCTAATAGTGGTGTTACTTGGGCAACGAGACATGGCACTTTGTATCTCGGAGGAAAACTTATTTTTCATCATGTGTTTTATGCTCCTGACTTGCATCTCATGCTTATTTCTGTTGCACAGCTTCTTTGTGACATTGCAAGTTCTGTGATATTTACCAAACGGTTTTGTTTTATATAGGACCAAGCTTCAAGGACTTTGATTGGAGCGGGTGAGCACGCGATGGGGTTTATCATCTTGCTGGAGCAGTTCTTCCTCAAGCTAGTCGGATTGCAAAGATGGAAACCAGAGATTTGTGGCATCGAAAGATGGGGCATCCTTCATCAAAAGTTCTTACTTTGTTATCAGATTTTGGCGTTTTTAGTAGTAGTACTAGCAGATTAGACGATTGTTATGATGTGTGCTCTCGCGCAAAACAAAGTCGTGTTTCTTTTTCAGAAAGTTCAAATAAAGCTGATGAGTTATTTAGTTTGATACACTGTGATGTTTGAGGACCATACCACACAAAATCAACCTGCGGTTCTACTTACTTCCTCACCATTGTAGATGATTTTTTTTGCGCTGTCTGGACCCATTTGCTGCGTGAAAAATCGTCGGTAGCAACAGTCATCAAGAATTTTATTGCCTGGATCGAAAGACAATTTAGCAAACAGGTGTGCACGGTTCACACAGATAATGGCACAGAATTCCTTCCCCTTCGATCATATTTCGCAGAAAAAGGAATCTCACACCACACTTCTTGCGTCTATACTCCGCAACAGAACGGAAGAGTCGAAAGAAAGCATCGACAGATACTAAATGTGGCTCGCTCCTTGCTGTTCCAAGCGCATCTTCCTACGAAATTCTGGGGTGAAAGTATTCAGGCTGCAACCTATCTTATCAACCGCACACCATCGATCTTGCTTCAAGGGAAAACCCCTTATGAATTGGTTTCAGAAACCACCAACCTATGATAACATCAGAACTTTTGGCTGCTTGTGTTATGCTACAAAGACGCCTAAATCCAGTGAAAAATTCGCAGATCGCAGTACTCGTTGTGTCTTCCTCGGTTATCCAATGGGAAAGAAGGGTTGGCTCATTCTTGATCTCAAGACTCAAAAATCATTTGTATCTCGCGATGTTCAGTTTTATGAGAACGTTTATCCTTATGAAGCTTCCGATACTGCGACACCAGACGAGTCTTCCTCTCTGTTTGTTCTCGAGGACGTACCAATTGAGGGGGAGCTTGCTGATGATGGTAAAGATGACGACCCAGTATGTTCTCCATCCTCTACCATCGCACCAATAGTAACAGAACCGCAAACACCTGTTCTCATTGAGACACCGACTGATACGACTGTAACAGAAGCTGCACCAGCTGTTATCGAACCTACAGAAGCAGTCAATTCAGTCGTTGCGACGGATATCACAGAGACTGCAGAAGTCGATGATCCAGTATTGTCTGATATAGATGTTGAAACAGAGGACACCGAGCCTGCACCAGTCGCGGTTGTTGCTGACAACAACGACAACGTTTTTGGTCGGGGTCATTGCATTAAACGACCTTCTGCTGCTCTGCAACCGCCATATGTCACCTATTCTGCTTGCACTGATGATAAACCCTCTCGCACCAATGCTCACTCTGCATCCTCGTCCTCAAGTAAGTGTATTTATCCTCTTGCTAATTTTGTCTCTGTTGATCGATTCTCTGTTCCCCAGCAGATGTTTTTGGCTGCAGTTTATGCTTATACCGAGCCTAAATCATTTAAAGAAGCTATGTTATATGAACATTGGAGAGGTGCGTCTAAAGATGAGGTTCATGTCCTGGAAAAGAACAAGACATGGGACATTGTCGATTTACCACCCGGCAAACACGCCATTGGCAGTAAATGGGTTTTCAAGGTGAAGTTAAAATCTGATGGCTCTTTAGAACGTTACAAAGCTCGGTTGGTGATTCTTGGCAACAGAGAAGAGGAAGGAACTGATTATGACGAGACATTTGCCCATGTTGTTAAGATGACTACAGTCAGAGTGTTTCTTAAAGTGGCTGCATCTAAAAACTGGGAACTTGGACAAATGGATGTCCATAATGCGTTTCTCCATGGCGATTTGAAAGAGGAAGTTTATATGAAACTTCCACCTGGGTATTCTGCGGCTGATAAGAACAAGGTCTGTCGATTAAAGAAATCTCTATACGGTCTCAAACAAGCACCGCGATGCTGGTTTTGCTAAGCTGTCTGAGTCTCTTCTGCGATTTGGATATGTTCAAAACAAAAAGGACTATTCATTGTTCTCGTATCATCGCAGAGGATCATGTCTATATGTCCTTGTCTATGTCGACGATTTGGTAATTGGTGGGAATGACTCTACTCTTTTTGCTAAATTTAAGGCTTACATGAATCAATGCTTTCATATGAAAGATCTGGGCACTTTGAAGTACTTCTTGGGCTTGGAAATATCGAGAAACAAGGATGGTATCTACGTTTGTCAACGTAAATACGCACTCGACATTGTTACGGAGTGTGGTTTGACTGGAGCTCGCCCTTACGACACTCCTATTGAGCAGAATCATACTCTTGCTAGCGATAAAGGTGAATTTTATACGAATCCCTCTAGTTATCTACGTCTTGTGGGTCCTTTGGTTTATCTCTCTATCACCCGGCCTGACCTCAGTTATGCGGTGCATCTTCTTGCTCAGTTTATGGTTAAGCCTCGACAGAAGCACTGGGATGCCGTGATCAGGGTAGTACGGTATTTAAAAGGATCGCTGGGTCAAGGCATCTTTCTCAAAACTGGCTCGAACCTTCACGTTAAAGCCTACTGCGACTCTGACTGGTCTTCCTGCCCGATCACTAGACGCTCCTTGACTGGTTATGTTGTTCTTTTGGGCGATTCTCCTATCTCTTGGAAAACCAAGAAACAAGACACAGTGTCTCGTTCGTCCACCGAAGCCGAATACCGTGCTATGTCGTTCACTTACTCTGAAATACAGTGGTTGATGGAGCTACTTCCGGTGTTCGACATAAAGCATCCAGAACCAGTTTCTTTCTTCTGCGACAACAAATCGGCCCTTAACATTCTTCGGAATCCAGTTTTCCATGAGCGCACTAAGCACATAGAGAATGATTGTCACATTACCCGTGATGCATTTCAAGCCGGTCAGTTAGCTGCTGCGCATGTTCGAACGACTGAACAGCTTGCAGACTTGTTGACTAAAGCTCTTGGACGTGTTCAATTTCGTTATCTACTTGGTAAGATGGGAGTTAAAGATCTACACTCATCATCTTAAGGGGGAGTATTAGGAAAGGATATACTCGAATATGAGAATATTCCTATTTGGTTAGAATAGATATTCTCTGTTACTTGTATGATAAGCTAAAGGCTACCCCTATATAATGTATTTGAATATCGATGGAATAAACACAAGAGAATTCAGAGCAATACACAAATTTTGACACTTCCCCTTTATCCAAATGTGGAGTAAAAATTCGATAGTTTTCACTTCTGCACTTTGAGTAAAATTCTAATTTTTATATATATTTTCCTGCTATTCACGTTCGGAAATCCGTATATAAATTGTAGGGTTATACTTATATAATCGATATATTTACCTATATTTTCTTGTTTTAACATAAACCACTAACTAGTATGAATTATTTTTTGTGAATTCAAGCGGAAACAAGAAGCTTATTAATTACCTTAAATTATGAATGAGCAAATCGATCTAAATTGGATACAATAAAAGAAATAGAAGCAACACTTATTCGATTAAAAAACTGAAATAGAATATGAGAATACAAAGAATCACAATGAAAGACAAACATTAAAAGAGAGAGAGATTAAACTTGTTTTCCAATGGAAGCATAGGTAAATAAGTAGATCAAGCGCATATGAATCCAGAAGGGGTCTTCCTGCCACAAACATTAAGAAGAAGACTGAGAGAGATAGGAACATTAAGCTTAATTCCTAAAACATTAGCCTTTAGGGCGGTGCAGAGACAAGCAGCGGCCTCAAGATCAACCAGACCCTTGAGGACCGAGCAACAAGGCTTGACTGGCGGCTTGCCAACATCGATTTTGAGAAGATCCTTGAGAACATTGGCGCAAACACCGAGTTTGAGAGTGTCTCTAGGGCAGCTTATTGAGGATGAAGGTTTTGGGGTGGGCTTCGGTTTAGGTTTTGGTTTGGGGATTGGGCTGCAGCCACCGCCACATGCGGTGGTTAGTGTGAAGAATAGGATGTTGAATGTGAGGAAAATGATAAGGGAGGCTGAGATTCTTGAAGCCATCTTTTTTTTTTAAGATAGAAGTGTTGTTTTGAGAGTGATGAAGAGAGATTGAGAGAGGGGGTATGTATATATATTAGGGTTGTAAGGGGTTGGACAGTTAAATAACGCTGTCATTACTATCTACTTGTGTGGAATTATTAATTTCTCTGATAATTTAGTAACAGTGGATCATTGTTTTAGAAAGTGGTTTCAAAAACTCCCATTTTTTATTTCACAAGAAGAAAAATGGATAATCATGGAATTTATTTGATAATGAACAGATATAATTATGAAGACACCATTGTGCAGTCATAGTTTTTCAATATGTCAAATTGATTGTTTGGTTTGATGTTCCATTTATAAAGATTAATATACATAAGATAGATGTTTCTTGGAGGGTTGATAATCTAAATATAATATTATGAAAACTAATTAATCTTTTATATTTGGGCTCGCTTTATCATATGTTTTCGATCAACTTTGTTTCATATACTTAACTTTATAAAATTTGAAAATAACATTTTGGTCGATGTGAGCCTTTTACCAAAAGAAAAATATAATAATAAAAAAAACATTTTGTTCAATGTGAAATGTACTATCCGTATTTGTTATTTAGTTAATCGCTCCAAACAAATGTGAATTTACAAATCAGGGTATTTCTCAGTTTTCTTTAAAAACTAAATATAAATGTTCAACGTTATCAAAAACATAGATTTTACATTATGTTCAAAAACATTTATATTACTATTGGCTTATATTATTTGGTTGTTGATTTCTTCTGATATTTGTATATCGTTTTTCGTTGATTTTTGGATAAGTAGTATAATTATTGGAATTATCGACTTAAATTCCGTTATATACCAACGGTAGACTTACTTTTTATTCGTTGATATAAAAAAATGTTGACTTGATTGAACCAAATCATATTCCGTGATGGTAGACTTAAATGACATAGAACCACTTCTTCTAAAACAGTCGACAATATTTTGGTTAACTTTTCAACAGTTGCCAAAAAAACATAATTTTTCAAAAAAATTTAACTTATTGAGTCTTTTGCAATGAATTGTTACTTATTTACCTCTTATTAGTTTTTAACACTTTCACAAAGTATTATTAGGATCTAGCACGTAATTTATTGTTCATGATAATTTTAATTTTACAAAATATAAAATACAGATATAACATACACAAAATAGTAAAGGATGGAGTAAAACGGTAATTAAACCATCAAAAAACAAAATAGTATAAATTCGTGTAGCTGACCAAAAACTAAGAACCCCAAAATTACATGCTACCTTACACTCAAACTGGTTTAACTTATTTATAATATTTAAATAATTTTTTTGATTTATTCTTGTATAATAAATTATGCAAAATATTATATCCATAATTCTATAATAGATAACTATATATTTTATGAACATTTATGCCAAACGACTCTAGTTGCGTTGAAGTCTTTATAAGTTTGTCTCTATTAATATGCATAAATATATAGTAATAAATGACTTTTTAGGATTCAAAATCTAGATCATTCGATGTATAATAGTGAATCTTTGCTCAACCATTAAGTCAAGAAGAGTTCTAAAATAAAAAGATGAATTAACTTTTTAATTTCATATATTTCTTAAGATATTCAAATGAAAATGGGTAAAGATGATTATGATATTTTCTACAAAATCACAGTTAAACGTGATTACCAAATATACAAGACTTAAATTAGAATCAATACACATGTCTACCATTATTACTCATAATTCCCATGTGTAGCTGGCGATTGTGTTTGAAGATTAGTAATTTTGGAATTTTGTGACCACAAAGTCTGGCTTTCACATTTGTATTGGCTTTATCCGTCATGTTTGATTTTAATTATCCTGATTAATATCATAAGAGATTATATAAGAAAAAAAATTCAAGGATTTACGTTACTCTCAATTATTAAAAATATTGTATAACATAGCAAACTTGACGGAACCAAAACGAAAAAGACACATAAAACCTTAACGAGTTACTATATCCTCTCTCTTTTTCTTCTTTGGATAAACAATTGGAGATTACGTAAGAACAAACCAACACGTCTCTATTCGCATTTTTTGTTGCATTTCCACAAAACATCTCATTAATAGTAACATTCTTACGAAGCAGATTTTAGATAGTACTTGAATATGGATGTTAGGCAAAACCAATTCGAGAACATACACAGAAATTATGAATTATTATGCTGGGCAACGGAAGCCATCGGGAAGGGTTCTTCCACAGGCGTTGATGGCCAAGTTAAGGTGAATGGGAGTGCTAATGGTGATGCCGAGAATGCTGAGCTTAAGTGCGGTGCAAAGGCAAAGTGCAACATCGAGATCGATTAGACCTAAGAGAATTGAGCAACAAGGTCTCATAGCCGGTGCGCCAAGATTCAAGTTGATGAGGTTGAGTACATTTGCACATATCGAAATTTTTAGAGCGTCTCTTGGGCAAGTATTGTCTGCGTAAACCGGGATAATGAGGTTGAGGAAGAGAAGATTGATAACAAGGAATAAAGCAAGTGTGGTTGAGGTCTTTGTAGCCATAGTTGATGTCGATCTTGCGTTATGTGTATGTTTGTAACTTTGAGTTATGGAGAATATATAGATATATGAAGGGAGACGAATAGTATTTATAGTGTTGGCCATCTGTTTAATTATGGATAAAGTGATTTAGCAATTCATTATCTAGAGTTACTCAGGGATAGTTGATTTATTGCTAAAGAAGGTTTAGGACTAGGAACTATAGGGAAATGAATTAGGTGTTTGTTGGATAAAGTGCGCAGGATTAATGTCTTCGATTAAATTTGATATTAGAAATACTACATATATCATATTCTATATAATCAGTCTAACTATGTAATATTCGGTAGAAAATTCCATAGAATGCAGGAACATATAAAAAAACAAATCTAGTTAGGTTGATTTATTGTTTATATCAACATAGGGTTTCCTTGTTTAGTTGTTTTCTTTGTTTTTAATACCTACTAATTTACTATTAACAAAAGAGATGGTAGGTATAGTTTTACCTTCAAAACGTTTGTTTTCATTGTTTTTAATACTTACTATTCTACTATTAATAAAAGAGATGGTAGGTATAGTTTTACCTTCAAAACGTTAGAAGTATTATGAATTATTAACGACTTGTCTGTTATTATTTCCTCTTATCGCTATAGATTAAATCTTTTGATTTTGACCCAACATTTGGCACACTCTTGTACACGAATAAGACTGGGCAATGAAATATGTTACTTATGATCAGTTTCGATATGATTATTCAATTATGGTTGTGTAGTTTTCATGTGGTTAAGACTTAAGAGCAATATTTGTTAGTTTTTGCGTGGCTCAATGCATTTTTGGTCGTTAGCCGTTACAATATAAGCTCTCTGTCATTGCAGCGGAGCCACCGAGCATGATGACGATGGAATGCTCATCGTCATCTATTTAGTCATGGAGAAAGTGATTTAGAGAATTCTTTTTGTTGGAGAACGTTTAGTAATATTGGGGAATGCAATTAAGTATTTTTTTTTTTGATAAAGTACGTAGAGTTAAAAGACAAATAATCAAATATAGCCCTTCCAAATAACTTAAATATATTAAACTAGAAAAATGGATGATCATATAAATATTCGGTCGAAATTCCCTAGAATGCAGGGACATATATAATGAGGCCGATTTATTATTTTCGACACAAGGTTTCCTTATTTAGTTGGGGACAAGTGTCCACTTGAAATTTAAATGTTTGTTTTATTTGTTTTGAAGACCTACTAATGAAGTATTAACAAATTGGATAGTAGGTTAGTTATACCTTCCTAGAGTGTAATTTATTACGAACCATACGAAAATTTCTAATGGGTCGTGAACAAAATACAAAATTTTAAGCGAGATATGAGGTTCCAATTAAATCAGTTCGCTTTGATTTTTTTCAAGTTATAAGCGAATGGGATCATACATGTAGTCGATGTAGTTATTCTTTTCGTAGTAACACATATTCATTTGAAAAGTATAAACAATTAAGTAGCCGTTTTCGACCACAAAAACGTTTTTCTTTGTTATCATTTCTCTACAGGGCTAAATTCTCATGTTCATTTCATTTCAATTTCCACTCTAATGGTCATCAATCGATTCCATACGTATATAGATTATTTAAAAAACGAACCGTACAATAGACAAAATTACAAAAGGAACAAGAAATTACAAAATTACGAATCTTTGATACTTTGATCATCAATTTAACTCTCCTCACTGCCACACACTTCCTCTAACATTTCCATGAACCCTTTCTTCTTCTTTCCTCTCGTCGTCGTCGTCGTCATCGAGCTGAGACGATTGGTGTGCATTGATGCTTCTTCAAATCTCGTCCATAACTCTTTCTTCAAAGTACTCTCACCTGCTCTTGTTCTGTTTTTCGTCATTACACTCTCTGCTTCTTTCAACATTGGAGTACTCTCAACCACCATTGACACACTTTCCTCTAAGAAAACAGCCGAGAAAAATAAAGATCATAGATGCTCAAAATCATAAGACTCAATGAAATAACCCAAAAAATCAAATTATGTACCTTTTGGGTGTTCTGCTTCTGGTTTAACGTTTGGAAAAGCAAATGAGGACACCGTTTTGGATCCACCGGTTTCATCAATCTGTTTCTTCTCATTCACAGGCTCCAATAAAACACATGTTTTAGGAGGAGAAAACCACCAAACCGGCGACGATTCAATATCAGTTTTTCTGGCTATTGGAGCATGATTTATTCCCAAAAGCTCAGGAAACTTCGAACAGAGATCGTCTGTTTTATCAATACCAGAGGATCCAGAGCTTTGTGAACCATTAAAAGTGGAACTAGCTCCCAATTCAGAGCAGGTGGACTTACAAGCTCCTTGCTTTTCCGGTTGAGAAGATTCAGGAACCGGTTTAAACAGAGCAAAAGGTTTCGGAGGAGACATCTTCAAGCAAGGGGTCATTAGAAGCTCAGACTGGATTTTTCTCCTGAGAACTGGTGAAGACAATGGCTCACACTCCACCAAATTTTCAGAGAGATCCATGTCTAATGAATTGCCAAGTCCTGCGGTTTTCATAGACTCCTCTCCTAACACACCATCACTTGTTTCTTTAGAAGCTTCGAGCCGTTGATTTGCAGCAGCATTTGGCAGAATCATTTTAGATTTCATCTTGGAGGCATTCTGATGTTTGAGGAATGCAGATTTGCCTAAGGGTAGTGGTGTCAACAGAAAGAGTTGTCGACCCTTGTCGGCGTTATAATCACCACGCCATGCCACGAGAGGAGATGGAGAGACTAAAGGCTCAAATTGAGTAGGCTCAGGACTCTCAACTTCAAACAATTCTTCCTCTTCGCTAGGGCGCACACTGCTAGTGCTCATCAAAGAATGTTCTTCTTGATTCTTTGGAAGCAACTGAAGGCCGGATAACGCTTCTTGCAATCGAGGAAACCATGGCTGTGTATTTAAAACAGGTTAGATTTCGAAAGTAAATGGCCAAACACTAGAAGGAAACAAAAACACTATATTGAAACCTTTAATGAGGTATGCACATCCGACAACACCGATCTGAATGTTTCAACTTCTCTTGTCCCTTGTTTGCTCATGTTCTTAAGCTTTGTGGCTTTCACAACGAGCTCATCTATCTGAAGTCCCAAAAACCATGGCATAACTCATTAATGTAAAATGAAAATGGTTCTTTAACCAATACCAAACAAGTTGTTGATCATTGTCAGACAAAGAGACAAGGATTCAAGAGGAACACACAAACTAAGGAAATATCTCTAGCCAAGAAGAGTAGCAAGAACCTGGAGAAGAAGAGATGAGATATCAGAATGTACAAGGTAGAGTAGATCCAATTCACAATCGTTACCACCATATCCATGATCTTCTTCTTCTTCTTCTGTATGTTTCACTTCATTAACTGCAAAATAATCAATCAGAGACCAAATCCATGTCCAATGACTTTTCCAAATTTTCTCAAAGTTTAGAAGAAGCGAGAGGAGTTTTGATACCTGTTCCTCTAACAACACTATCTCTTCTGGTTACACAACATTCCATTTCCTTAGCCTATGAAAGGAGCTTGGATTTGCAATAATCCGGATCTGGAGAATCGCTAACAAAACAAAAAGGCAAAACCAATTTGTATCTAGATATCGTGCTCTTATCCGAATGCAAAACAAAATTGTCCAGATTGAGGAAGATAGTTACACGACTGAAAATAAACCCTTCAAAATTGAAATTGATTCTCATCAGAGTAAGACGAAGAGGGAAGATAGAGAAAGCACCTTGCTTAGACGGAGAATTAGGTCACGTAACGGGAAGTTTAGAGGCAACCTTGTCTGGTTTCCGTCGCCGGAGATAGTGGTGGGTACACTATCGCTAGGGTTTGTGGGAGAAGGCGAAGGCGGGATTTTGAATTTTTCGAATTTGGGTTTGATGTTCGACGAAGATGACAGCAATGTACAGAGAATGAGAGAAATCAAACATTTTTTGTTTGTCTTTTTTCTTCTGCCGACCAATTTTTTTTTTCTCAAAAAAACAAATCACAAATGTTGTATGTCAATAAAGTGGGCTGAAATTTCTTATGGGCTACTAGAAACGAAGCCCAATAATATAGGTCTTCTTATCGGCTTAATCATATGTATAGAAAGTAGATGAGATTTTTACACATCTCCTAAAGTTATTACTTGTAATATAGTTTAAAATGACAAATGAAAACTTTAGATGAAGTATTTTGATTTCATCAAATTTAGTAACATTTTCTTTCATTACACATTTCATTAATATATTTAAGAATTTTGTAACCTAACAAGTTGTAATAGTTTAAATCTTTATATATTCTCATGAATTTACTTCATAATATATATTTCAACATAAGAAATTTGAAATTATACACTTGACACTTCGTTCCAAACTCTTACTTCAGATCGCCAGCTAAAATTCCCTAGGGACTATGGCTAACCACATGGTCGGAACACATACATACATTGATCATTTTTGTTTTACCTACATATCAATATTATAACCCTAAGTTGTATTTGAATAATCAAAAGTAATACGATCTTTAAAACTCATTTAAATATTCGACTCAAGCCACTCTACTTACCCTATAAATACCCACTTATACACTCTCAATTTCTTCACCACTCTCAAACATTTTATAACAACACTCAAATTCTTTAAAGGCTAAGCAAAATGGCTCTTAGAAACTCCCTAGCCATCTTCCTTGCCTTGAACATCCTCTTTTTCGCCCTAACCGAAGCCGGCCGCTCCGGTTATCCACCATCGCCATACAAACCCAAGCCTACCCCAAGCGCTCCTGCCATCGAGACATGCCCAAAAGATGCCCTGAAGCTCGGTGTTTGTGTTAACGCGCTTAACTTGTTGAATGTGACATTAGGTGCTCCTCCGGTTCAGCCTTGTTGCAGCCTCATTGACGGTTTGGTCGATCTTGAAGCTGCGGTTTGTCTTTGCACCGCGCTTAAAGCTAGCATTCTCGGCATCAACATTAACCTTCCGATCAACCTCAGTTTGCTACTCAACGTCTGCAGCAGAAAGGCTCCACGTGGCTTCCAATGCCCTTAATTCCTTAAACGTTACATATAAAAATCGATAAGCCCTAAACTTATTGATATGCATGAAATGTGGTCGAGTTTCAATTTGTGTTCCTTGTGTGTGTGTGTTTGTTTTTATCTTCTCTTATTTGAATTGGTGCATGTGGATGAGGATCTTCCTCATCCATGAAGAAATGGGTTTGTGTTGTCATTTATTTCATTTGTCTTGATGATAAAAGAATCGTTTTCTTTCGGTGTTACATTTTATGTTTGCTTCGTTTTATCAAAGAAGTAGGGGAAAGTATTTTTAATTCGTTATATCTGGTCCGTGAGTATTGGATTCGTTCATGCAGACATGAATTCACGTTCTGCGAATTGTAGTCTGAAGAATAAAAGAAAAAAGTATGTGAGTACTATTAATTAATTAATTTTGTATAAAGAGCCTTCCATCTACTTAACAATATAGCAATATGCATGTTCTAGTGTATCTATAGCAGCTAGTAACACGTACGTACGAAAAATGGGCTATAAGAAAGAGTATAAAATAGTGAAAATAGTATATTTAATTATAAATTAGTCAGCTACGTACGATTTGAACTTTGAAGTCTAATAAATCAGCCAGCATGACTGCATGAGGGTTATATTGATAAATAATTATTTAAAACAATTCCAAACAAGTTTTCCGCTGGTGTCTTTGATTAAAAGTCAGCACGCACTGACTCACTATTTAAAAAATGAAAAATGAAGAAATCGAATTAGCTATTTGAAGTTTATTCGACGGATCAAAACCAAAAGCCAATTAAAAGTAAAACCTCACAAGAAGAAATTCTTGACTTGGATGTTTGTCCTCAGTAGTGTAAAACAAGTGAAACAGAGACTTGTGTAGCACACGTTGGAAATGCAAAAAACCTTTTGTTTTTTATTAGAAATCGCTTAGACAATCTATTCAAGATCTGTCTAATCAGTAACTCGACACTGACCAATTCCTAATCTACCCAAGTTTAACACAACAACAGTTGTGCTTCACTCACTTAGAACACTCACCAAGAACCCTAATGCTTTCTGTAGTTTTCATGTGAACTCTTTCAATAATCTCTCAAAAGTGCTAACCCGTTCCCTAGATTAGACTCCAGTATATATACCACATTACGCTCCACAGCTTGTGAATATACTCTTTCCTTTTGTTGAGATCTTCTATGATTCTTCAATATCCGATCTTCCAAATGAACAAAGACGGATGGAATCATACATCTCACGAGCTGCAGCGGAAGCAAAGTTGTCGCGAGAGTATCAAAGAGGACGAGCGAGCTCCAGGTGCATGCAGTCGCGAGCCAGTGTTGCCTTGCGATTAGCGCGATAGCGAGACTCGGAATCGACATAGGTGTGAGGAGGACCCTCTCGCTCATCACCGGACCCATCAAGCATCTCTTCATCACCTGATTCAGCAAAGGGGTTGGAGAACAGATCTGCAGGATCTTCGAAGTGCGGCGGAGGATGAGAGGAGTGACTGGAGTCCGAGCTGCGATCCTCATCATCAGACACGACGACTGCAGACTTGCCATGGCGTTTTCTCTCCTTCTTCTTAGCAGAGTGACGGCGAAGAACGGAGGCAATGGTTTCATTGTCTTCTGGTTCCCGACGGGAGGCCGCATTCGCAGACTCCATCAGTTTGGAAGCTTGAGATCGCGTATGGCGAGGCATTGATGAAGCTCAGAGATTGACAAGGTGTGAATTGAGGAGAAATGAGTCGCACACGGTTAGGGTTTGATGGCACACCAAACGTCAGCACAGTATATATTCAAGCGGGAAACCTTGGCATGACCTAACACAAGCTCAGTAGACAAGATAAGCCCGATAAAAATGGGCTAGAGGCCCAAAACAAAAATCCACAGAATGACACAGACCCAAACATGAGTAACACACAAGACAACACACAGAAACTGTGATCGAGTGAACCATGAGCATCAGCTAGTCAGCAACACTTAAACACCAAAATGGAAGATAGATGCGGAAAAAGACACACTTATGTACAACTCACATGGGGAGAGGTGATTACCAATGGTGACAGATTGGAAGGAAAATAAAGAAATCAACTCGTGAGCAAGTAAGGCAGCCAATCCTCCAGCTGAAGGGCTTTCACCTTACTCATTCTGAGCAGAAAGTGTCCCGGTGCTATCCAAGGGTACGTGACAGATGGAATGACGTTTGTGTGGAACACGGGTATGAGATAGGTGAGTCACGTGTCCACTTCTCCACCGGATTCAGAGGGTACTATGCCATGACAACAACAAGGACATATTTGGCCACACAGTGTGTTACATAGTGCATGTGCTGCGTACCCTTAGCCAAGGAGCATTCACACATCCCTTTTCCCATTGTTTTTTTTTTTTTGAAAAGAGAACACTGAGCATTAGTGGATTGTGTCCTAGTTGTTGTCACTGTCTTATCATTTGTGCTGCCATCCCTCAGTTGATGCGCATTCACACACTCCTGGAATCGACCCTAGACTGGCATAGAGTTACTCCCCTTAACACATGACACTTAGCCCATATCCATGTTCAGCCATTCCTGTCAGTAATCATAGCCAGAACTGAAATATGATAGCATCTCGATCCGGTATGAGTGACGCTCATCATGGCAACGTATCATCCTTGCACACATCCTGGACTACACACAGAGCATTACCTGACACAGAACTTGCTCAACAAGAGGTGTTAACACTGATAAAAACTGTACAATAAAAAATATACACCTCAATAATCACTTATGCAGATATGAGTTTAGTGTTCACAGACTCTCAATGCCTTTCTAAGATACAGAAAAGTACTGAGATCAAGAGGTTTTGTAAAGATATCCGCAAGTTGGTGCTCAGATGCTACATGCTTGATGACGACAAGTTTCTCCTCAACTAAGTCTCTGACAAAATGATGCCTAATGTCTACATGCTTTGTGCGGGAGTGTTGCACTGAATTTTTTGTCAAATCTATGGCACTTTTGTTATCACAATGCACAAGAAAAGGGTCATTTTGAGTACCATAGTCAGCCAGCATTTGTCGCATCCACAAAAGTTGTGTGCAACAGCTTCCAAGTGCAATGTATTCCGCCTCTGCTGTGGAAAGAGAGACGCAATTCTGTTTTTTACTGTGCCATGAGACCACATTGTTACCCAGAAAGAAACATCCCCCAGATGTGCTCTTCCGATCATCAAGACAACCTGCCCAATCTGCATCACAAAAACCTGCAAGATTTGTGTTAGTCTCAGTGGAGTAAAACAGATCATAGTCTAGCGTACCTCGTACATATTTGATGATCCGCTTGACAGCAGACAAGTGTGACTGGCGATGACATGCTTGATAACGAGCACACAGACCAACGCTGAGACACAGGTCAGGTCGGCTGGCTGTCAGATAAAGTAGGCTTCCGATCATTGCCCTGTACAGCTTTTCACTCACTTTCTCGCCTTCTTCATCTCTTGACAGCTTGCTAGTTGTACTCATCGGAGTTTTAGCAACTTTGCAGGTTTCCATCTCGAATCTCTTGACCAGGTTCCGAGCATAAGTGCTTTGTGACACGAAAATCCCATCCTTAGTTTGCCTGACTTGAAGTCCAAGGAAATAATTCAGTTCTCCAACCATGCTCATCTGAAACTCCTTTGTCATGGTTTTGACAAAGGTGTTCACTAGGTCTGGGTGAGTTCCTCCAAAAATGATGTCATCATCATAAATTTGAACCACCAGAAGCTCAGACCTCTCATCTTTAATGAACAAGGTTTTATCAACACTTCCCCTCAGATATCCAGCACGAAGAAGAAACTGAGTGAGTCTCTCATACCATGCTCTTGGATCCTGCTTCAGCCCATATAAGGCTCTTTTCAGCTTGTAAACATGGTCAGGAAACTGTGGATCCTCGAAGCCTTTAGGTTGAGCCACATATTCCTCTTCCTGCAGAATCCCATTGAGGAATGCACTCTTCACATCCATCTGGTAGAGCTTAATTTGCAGTTTGCACGCGATTCCAAAGAGTAGCCGAATGGATTCAAGGCGAGCCACAGGAGCAAATGTCTCATCAAAATCAACTCCTTCTATCTGTGAATACCCCTGGGCTACTAGTCTTGCCTTGTTTCGAATGACATTCCCATCTTCATCAATTTTATTTTTGAAGATCCATTTAGTACCAACTACATTCACATGAGACGGTTTTGGGACTAGATCCCAGACATCCAGCCGAACAAACTGCTCTAACTCCTCATGACATGCAGCTACCCAGAACTCATCATTCAAAGCTTCCACCACCGTGCTTGGTTCAGCAAGGGAGATGAAACAAGCAAATTTTGCCAGCTCTTTGAAGTCAATCTTCTTACCTCGTGTGACGCTCCTCTCATCCAGATTACCAATTAGATCGTTAGGAGAGTGATTTCGATGAACCTGGACTGGAACTTGAGCTTCGTCAGGAACATCTACATCTTGCGTCACCTCATTCTTGGTGTCCTCGATAAGGCTTTCTTCCACATGAACCTCTGTGTCACACAAGGGAGCAGAGAAAATCCCATCCACAGAATAACTGCTTTTATCATCAAAGACAACGTTGATGGCATCTGAAATCATCCTGGTTTGTTGATTGTAGACTCGAAAAGCTCTGTTATGTGTTGAATAGCCAAGGAACATACCCACATCACTTCTGGAATCAAACTTGCCCAGATTATCTTTGTCATTTAGTATGTAACACACACACCCAAACACATGAAAGTAGTTCACATTTGGTGTTCGACCATTCCAGATTTCATATGGAGTAGTCTTGGTTCCTACTTCACATAGACTCGATTGATGATATAACATGCCGTATTAATGGCCTTAGCCCATAATCTTGTTGGAACATTATTACCCAGCATCATAGTTCTTGCCATCTCTTGCAAAGTTCGATTCTTCCTTTCAACTACCTCATTTTGCTATGGGGTTCTTGGGGCAGAGTATTGATGTCTGATTCCTTGGCTGTTACAGAATTGTTCAAACAACTCATTTTGGAACTCCCCTCCATGGTCATTTCTAATTTGCACAATGTTCCCTTTCTCGGTTTTGAGCTGAAGAGCCAAGATCTTGAAGCTGTTTGTTGCTTCAGATTTTTCACTCAGAAACCTCACCCAGGTGAATCTTGAGAAGTCATCAACCAGCACGAAAATGTATCTTCTTCCTCCTATGCTCTCAGTCTGAACAGGACCCATCAAATCCATATGGATGAGTTCGAGAACTTTCTTTGACCTGATTTCAGAGACTGCCTTGTGTGGTACTTTAATCTGTTTTCCACGGCTACATACTTCACACACACTATCTCTTGGTGCATCTAGTTCAGGTATTCCCCTTATTGCCTCAGCTTTTACAAGTCGACTTAGTCCATGAGTATTCATATGACCAAGTCTCTTGTGCCACAATTCCAAATGCGATTCTCTTGCTGAAAGGCATTGATCCGACTGACTCCACATGTAACAATTGTTCCCTGACCTGATGCCCAGAAGAACAATATTTCCATTTTCATCCACTGCTTTGCAATCCATTCGGGTGAAAATGACCTTAAGCCCTTCGTCACACAATTGGCTCACACTGATGAGATTCGCTTTGAGCCCGCGGACATAAAAGACATTCAGAAGTTGAGGTTGATCGTCTCTCTCCAAGTTCCCAACTCCTTGTATCTTTCCTTGTCCTCCATCACCAAATGTGACATTACCAGCTTTAACAATGCTGATTGTGTCAAACAGGTCACAATTCCCGGTCATATGTCGTGAACAACCACTATCAAAATACCAAGCATCACCTACATGTCCTTCAGATGACGTGTAAGCCACATTTGCTATGTGCTTGGTCTCTTCGAACTGAATTCGTGCAAGATTACACACTAATTCAACACATGCATTCTCAACTATCGGAGCATCATACAGATCCCTTTTCGCAATCCACATCTTTCCCCACTGTTTGGGCTCCAAGTAACATAGATGTCTTATCCAGACCTTCTTCACCTTGTTCCTGAACTTGTAGCATCTAAATTTCTTGTGCCCTGGTTTCTTGCAGAAAAAACAGCACGGTTTGGCACGTTTAGCACGCTTCTCAGGAGTCTGATTGGCATTCGTACCTTGGTGCGACTTCTGAGTATGATTTGCTCGAGGGTGATTCTCCTTAACTTGAACAAAACCTTCTGCGGGATGCTCAGGTTCCACTTGGGTAAGCTCACTTCTGGATGTACCTCCATGGACAAAGTTGGACATGTTTCCATATGAACTTCCACTTCCCCCGACAGCACCTTCATATCCCAGACCCCAGTTCTTCTTGGGAGGTAAACCCATAGATAGGATTTCATCAAGGTTCTCAGCACCTGTATTCAGAATCCTTATCTTTTTGTGATTTTCGGTTAGTTGAGACTGAAGATTGATGCTCTTATCTTTTTCTAGCCTGCAAACTTTCCTCAAATTTTCAAGTTTGATCTCCAGTTCTTGATTCTTGATCTTTTCAGCTTTCAGAACATCTAAGTTGAGTTTTTCATCTTTAATATTCTCAAGTTTCTCCAACACATCCTCAACCGGATCTTTTTCCATTTCAAGGATGTTAATCTGCGCTTTCATCATTGCCTTATCCTTTACCAACTGAAGATTGTCTTTGCTCAGCTGAACACAGTTGTCATACAGTTTCCGGTATTCAACTTTGGCATCAAACTCCACATCCTCATCTTCACTTTCTGAGTCCATAACCTGTTGTGTCTCTTCCTTATCGTTCGTTTCGCCAGTCGCCACAAATGCAACAAAATTCAGCATCTGACTTTTGTCATCTTCTTCCTCTTCACTCTCAGACTCAGATTCTCCCAAAGCCATAAGTGATTTTTCTTTCGATTTTGATCCATTTGGACATTCACTTTGCATATGGCCAAAACCTCTGCATTCAGTACATTTAAGCTCTTTCCGCTTAGTCAGTGGGCATTCATTTCTGAAATGTTCATAACCTTCGCACTCATGACATTGCAGATCTTTTTTTCTACCTGTTCTATCCCCGTCAGAACGGAAGTTGCGGGAGTTACCTCTGTCTGAATCAGTTTTCTGAAACCTGGAAGACTTGTTCTGTCCTTTCTCTACCCTTTTCAGCATCTTGTTGAAGTTCTTGGCTAACAGACTTAGTTGCTCCTCCACTTGGCTCACTCTGTCATTTTCTGTCGTAGCTGCAAATGTCAGGTCTTTCTGTTTGGCTTTTTCATCTGCAGTAGCTTCCAATTCTTCGGCCTTGAGCACACCAACCAGAGTGTCAAATTTCATATCATCTGAATCCATGGAATACTTTACCACCGTCTTCTGAGCTGCATACTTGGGTGGTAGACATCTGAGAAGCTTCTTGACAAGCTTTTTGTCTTTGTATTTTTTCCCGAGAACAAACGCTTCATTTGCAAGAGTGCTGATCTTTGTAGTGAAACTGGTGATCGACTCATCCTTTTCCATTCTGAGATTTTCGAATTGTGAAGCCAGATGATCCAGTCTTGATCGCTTCACACTCGTATTTCCTCCGAAATGATTCACCAGTATATCCCATGCTTCCTTAGCAGATGCGCACCCTTGAATAAGACTGAATTCATCCAACTCAACTGCTTCACAAATAGCATTGATGGCCTTCGAGTTGAATTTCGAAGCATTCTTCTCAACATCTGTCCATGTGTTCTTTGGTTTAGGATATTTCTTTGTGATTCCATTGTCATCGACTGTAGCAACAACTGGAGCAGTCCACCCTTCTTCCACTGCAGTCCATGCGTCCTCGTCAATTCCTTGGATGACATGCCTCATGCGAGCTTTCCAGTGACCAAAATTTCCAGCATCAAGACGCAGTGGTTTCTGCACAGCGATATACTTGGTAGTCTCCATTTCGTCCGCAGGACCTCCACCTGTAAGAAGGCGTTAAGCCTAAGGAGTTCTTCTCTGATACCAAATGTAAAATAAGTGAAACAGAGACTTGTGTAGCACACGTTGGAAATGCAAAAAACCTTTTGTTTTTTATTAGAAATCGCTTAGACAATCTATTCAAGATCTGTTTAATCAGTATTACATGATTTTGTTTAACTCAGCAACTCGACACTGACCAATTCCTAATCTACCCAAGTTTAACACAACAACAGTTGTGCTTCACTCACTTAGAACACTCACCAAGAACCCTAATGCTTTCTGTAGTTTTCATGTGAACTCTTTCAATAATCTCTCAAAAGTGTTAACCCGTTCCCTAGATTAGACTCCAGTATATATACCACCTTGCGCTCCACAGCTTGTGAATATACTCTTTCCTTTTGTTGAGATCTTCTATGATTCTTCAATATCCGATCTTCCAAATATCCTTTCGTTGCGATCCTGCTTGCTTCTCACGAAATCTTTTTGAGTCGTTCAATCAGTCTGTCATCCCAGTAATGCTTTTCTGTCCACGTCATCTTTGTGTGTCACACACCATCCAAAACTTGGATCTTACAAGTAGATGGTCTACGAAATATTGAATTCCAAAATGGGGTCTTCGAACGGATATACTAATGCCTTTTCTGTAGCTCGACTGGAGAATCATCTCTAGAAATCACATGTAATACGTTTGCACTTTTAGCTGGTCTTTTTGGCGTATTGATCACCGTTTTTGACAAGTTGCTCCGCCCAGTTTTTTGTTGGGTTTTACAGAATAGTTTTTGTCGAAAAGACTGGATTTTGAGAGCTATGAATTCGTTTCCACAAATATAATGTACTCATATGTCAAAATTATAGTTCATTTTTTTCCCCTCACTATAGTTCATTTGAATGATAAATAAATATTTAAAATGTTGGTTGAAAAAACTCTGCTAAATATAAAATATTCTACATTGGAAATTCGGATTGAAATCCTTTAGTGTATATAAAACAGGGATGTCTAGCATTTGGTTCAAAATTCTTGGGTATGCAATATCGTGTAAAGGGGAGAACAATGAACTCATGTTAAACCACACACACGAGCTCACGTTTGGGTAGATGCAGGACGAGCTCGCGTTTGGGTAGATGGGCATTGTCTCAATAACTTATCTTTTTACATCAAGTTTTTATTAGTATAAAAAATGACTAAATAGAATTTAAATTGTTCAAAAGGTATGTAATTCTGTTAACCAAATATATACAGCTAAATTTTGTCAATAAAAAATATAATTTTCATAATCAAGTGGAAAATTATATATCCTCTTCAATCGAATAATATAAATCATTTCGGTAAGCTCCACAATTAATCAAAATGGCTCATGAGTCATCACTATTATGGACCATATAATGATGACAAATAGCCTCATCTCTCTCATTTTCTTCTGCAACAAAATTATATAAATTCCCTTCATATCTATCTCTCTACTTATTTCCCTTCATAGAAGATGTTCATTAATTTGATGATGTTCTTGAGTTATACAAGACAGAATAACTGTGTTTGTATTATATATAGGATTCAGAACGCTATGAAACCATCATACTATAAAGCGTTTACAGAACTAACAGAAAAAAAAAATGAATATTCTCAATTTATCATATTTTCTTCCACATTCTTGTATCGGTAAGTCTTTCTAGTTGTATTATCAGTTTATTTTTTTGTGTAATTTCTCACAATTATTTAGTTTCTGTAGATATAGCATTCATACATCAATGCGAATTGCAAAAGAATCGCTTTGCATCATCTTTGGTTTTAGGAACGCCTCAGCAGAATCTCTCAATCTCTATCAGTATCTAAATTGCCGCAAAAAATTGGTCCTCCTTATTAGCAAACAAAAAAAGACAATCTCCTTGCTTGGCGAGCTATGACTACATCAGTTGATAATATTTTCAAGGAAGTCGACAAAGGCTTCAGACCTTTTCCAACTTTTGAACATCTCCAAATGTGGTTCCAAAGACGAATTCCCCTCCGCTAATTGCGTATCTCCTCGTGACTATTCGAATTTTCGTCTAAGAGATGAATATCTATTTTTATAATCTAAATGTTTATATGCGAATTTTGTAGTCGTTTGAATTTGTATTTATTTATATTAATGTCACAAATCAATTATAACTTCTGAAGCGCAAAATGTGAACTATATTTTTTGGGTACTATATATATCTATATGAAAACAAATTATATGAAAAAACACGATCACAGTTTTTTTTAGTACTCTTGGTCAAATTTTCTAAAAGACAAATATATTGGAAGTCAACTTCAATTTAAAACGTTGTTTTCCGGTATATCAGCAAATCAACTTCATTTTCGCTTATGATTGTTTTACGCTACTATTATTTGTAGTCTTACCGACATGTTTCTTCTTTCTTTATTAAACAGAAATTCAAAAAAAAAAGGAGATAAGAACGTAATATATAAGTTTTTTTTCGGCAAACGTAATATATAAGTTTAACCAATCATCATATATATATATATATTATAAGCGAAGTAAAAATTACGATTATAATATAAGTTGTAATAATATTAAATCAAATCAAAATACATGATTTATCTCAATCTGATCAAAATCTACGATTTTATCAAATCAAAAATCACGATTTTACAACTAAAATCACAATTTTTTTTTAAAAAAAATAAAAAACAAAATTAATTTTATTTAAATTAATTTTTATAAAAAAATTAAAAATCAAAAATTATCATATATAATTATGTTACTCCATAAATCTTTAAGTAGATCTTACTTAATAGATACTTAGATATTGTTTTCTTTAAAAAAAAAATATTTATATGAATTATAAAAAACATTAAAAAATAAAAAATCATCATATATAGTTATGTTACTCCCTTAATCGTTAAGTAAGTCTTGATAAATACTTGGATATTTTTTTTTAATAAAAAATATATATGAATTATCTGATTTGCATAAATTATAAAGATTTTTCAACCAATTTTTTTCTTCACTTACACGGTTGTAATGTTTGGCGATCATGTAAGCTATATATTTCGTGTGTTTCACATTAGTGATCTTGTGACTTCTTAAAAAAATAGTTTTTGTGCTTTCTAATTTTCTATTCGGTTGTTATTTTTGTTTTATATTTGTTTCTGTTAGCTCAGGTAGATCTACATTATTTTATATATATTAGGCGATACCTTGTGTCTTCCCTTTTATAGCTCTTTCAAGAATATATTTTGTTCTGATGTATATTAGAAGTTAGATTATATTTATATTTTATAAATTCTTCTTATTAATAATAGCGTTTGATGTTTTTTTTTCTGTTTAGGAGGTGGTGTTTTAGCCAGACTTTCTTGATCGTTGATTGTTTAGTTTACTGCTATACCGAAGGGTAACATTTTATTTTCTTTTTTGTGCTTTAGGTTTAGATTTGTGATTTTTTTATTATCTATCATATTTATGTTTTATATATTAGCCAGTTTTGGTGCACTTTTTTTTCTCTTTTATTAGTTGGGGCTGAGTCGAACCTTTTTTATTTATTGATTCTTATCTGTTTTAAGTTTTGATTGTTTTTGTTTTTTCTTTCTTAGGTGCTCCCGTTTTATTGTTTCATCTTGCGATGCAACAGATTTCATTTGCTGGTGATGAAGACATAGATTATAGTCATGAACCGAACCAGTTCTTGGAGTCAGATAAAAGCGTTTTATATGTTTTAAAAAATTATTACAAAAGGATCATGTATTCTTTTTTGTGGTGTAGGTTCTTGGTGACGATTCAGAATGGTCTATAGGACATACGGTGTCGAAATCCCTCATGACAATGAACGTGAGTTCACCTGGTTCTTGTGAAGGTTGCCAAGCTGATTGAACTGTTAGAAGGTACATGAAACTTTAAAAGAACACATACAAAAACATAGGTTTAATCATTTGATTATGGATTATTATTTGATCTGATGAATCCTAAATTTATAACAGTTCAAAAGAAGCTTCGGTGAACAAGGTGCAGAACATGGTGCCTGGTGGTCTGTGTTTTATCCAAGACCCCACGTGTCGCTGCCGATAACAAAAGAAAACAAGCTAACAAGGAGTTTAGATCCAGCAAAAATGTTAGTCCACTTGGCATATTCTTACTCTCAAAGTTAGTTCTATTGATAATAATGATGATACATGAACAAAATTACTATTTTTTATTCGAACATCACTTTATTTGAATGAGCTTTGTGTGTGTGTTTGTCTCTTATGTCCAGTGTTGGGATATTTTTTGATATTGGTTTCTGGTTCCTTTATTTTACTTATGGGCAAAGACAGGAGAAAAAAAAGGTAACTATTTGTACTTTGATCTTTTGCACGTTTCTCCGACTGAAATCTTTTTCGTGTGGAGTGCTTTCATCTCATGTGTTTCCAATTGAGTTTGAACTGTTAATTATAAAATGTTGTTTCTGGATCAGAGTAAAACTTCTCTTGCTTAAGTTTCACAAAAGATGTAAAATTTATGTTTAAGTAGCTAAAACTCTAAGTTTTCTTAAGTTTGTATGTTGGAAGGATTCAATTCCATCTAATTTTGTATTTTCTTTATTTTTTAAAATTATTTAATATGGTAACAAATAAATATTCTAGCACAACAATGTGAAGAAATCGATGATAAATTATATACAAAAATCTGCAAATCTTTGACCGTGAATGTCACAACCCTTTTGTGGAGACTCCATTTTACTTAAAGTCTTATTTTGATATTTGTTTAATTTTTGATATTTTGATTATTAGCATAATTAAGAAATTTTGAAAATTTTTTTTTTGGTATATATGTCTAAACTCTTTTTTAAAGTTGATTACCCCGAAACAGTTTTGATTGTTCGAAAGGAGCAAGTTAAAAAAGTTAATGCAGTTTTCTTATCTAACAATAAATTAACACACTTTTATGGAGAGTTTTAAGTTTGAAATATGTATTTATCTTTTTTTTTCAACCTCAAAAGATATAGAGTCATAAAAAGTATGAAGAGTACGTAATATGAAAAAAAATCATAAGGAGAAGAAGAATAAACCATAAAAAAAAAGAAGAAGACGAAGAAGATGAATGTGTTAAATAATAAAAAAAAAGATGTGAATGATAAATTTGAATAAGAAATATGGGAAGAAGAAAAAAAATGAAGAATAAGACATGAAAAAAAAACAAGAAAAAATATGGACAAAAGAAGAATAAGGAAAAAATGATGAAGAAGAAAGAAAAAAATAATGAAAAGGAAAAAGTAGGAAACGAAAAACTAGAATTTATTTTAATTAAATTAGTTTGTGGACTATTCCGTTATAAAGTATTTTTAAGTAATTAATTTTAAATTTTGTTTACCTTTTTAGTTAAATAAGAAACGAAAAACTAGAATTTATCTTAATTAAATTATGTTTTAAATAGTTGTTTTAATTATTTTTAATTTATAGCATAAAATTTTTTTTTTGTTTTTAAAAATTTTTGGTCCGCGCAAGTCGCAGGCTAAATACCTAGTTCTATAGTAAAGAATTAATGATTGGCATGTTGATTATCATATTATTACAAGCCCGTCGAAGGAATAATTCAATTCGAGATCTCTCCTATCCCTATTACCTGTGAACCACATATATTTTGGCATGTTCGATCTTATTTTATAACCCTAATAATATAAAACAGACACCACTGATACACGAACTTAAATTATTATTTTCTGATAACTAAACCTATATAATTTATTCAGAAAACGGATAAAACAGTATAATTTTTTAAATCCCTCATTCATATAATTCACGAAATATATAATTCGAAAGAAAATACCATCGATGATTTTGTCGTTATATAACACCTTAATATATATATATATATAGAATATAATTGGATCTAACAACTTTTTTAATATTTGTCCATATTAATCATCTTAAACATGGCTGTCTTCTCAAACTTGCAATTGGCCGCACAGGTATTCAGAAAATATTATTAAGATTTTGAAATAGACGAATCATAATTTGTTTTTTCCACATGCAACATCGAGTTTAACTTTGCTGTTAAATTTGTATTGAACCATCTTATACTTTGAGGCAGCGCTATAACTCTGAAAATAAGATTGAGATATTTCTTCTTTAAAATAAAAATAAAGATCCAAACAATAGTTGTCTATTAGTCCATCTTCTTAGTTGTAACCCTTTTTATACGGAATGATTTTATTAGTCAATCCATTTGGGATTAAAATAAATTAAATCTAAAACCAACAAATGCCTAATGAAGCCATAATTTTGTCTTCTTGTGAGATTATTATTATTTTTTTGGTTTAAATGTTAACTTTTTGTGAGATTATGTGTAGACTAAGTAGTGTTTTAGAATAATGGTGATATCAGTTCGCTCCGTGACAAAGTGATTTGCTGATATATAAGATATGATCACATGGACAAGCGTGAAGGAATGAAGAACACCATTCTGTAAATGTGCTTAGTTAAGTCTTTAACCAAAAAACTAGAACCTTAGTTAAGTTTTTAACCAAAAAACTATAACCTTAGTTAAGTCTTTAAACAAACTAAATATTCGTCGAACAAAATAGAAGACAGATGTATGTAGTCTAATTGGAGAAGCTGAACATTTTTTTTTTATATAACAAGCTGAACATGTCGTTCAAATAAAAGTTAGCCCTGAACATGTTGTTCAAATAAAAGTTAGCCACTTCTAGTACGTCTAAGGTTCTAACTAGTAATTTACCTCATATAGAAATAGCCGAAGCGTTATAAAATTTATTCATCTCATTGGTATGTGTAAAAAAAACATTTCAAGCAAGTTGAACTGTTTTTTTTTTCTAACTCAAAATAAAGTAAAAATGATGGATTTGATTCTTCATGAAAATTAGTCGAAATCTTAATAATATAGTATTTATTAAATATTTTTGCAAATATTAATATTTTCGGAATCTGATGGAATATTAGTGCAAACATTCTGCTCAAAGTGTACTATTGTATTAAAAAAATTGAAAAAAAAAATCAAATTGGATAAATACGGTATCTAAAATTACTAAGCAAAATGTATTAATATAACTAACGATCGAAATTTATAGGAAATAATACAGATACTTCAATAGCTGAAAATTATTATCTAGACTCTCAATTACTCTAATTAAGATTAGATTTTGTTAGCATTCTACACTGAAAATTTAAATAGGCCAACATAAATATATGAAAGATATAAATTAATTCACTTATTGTAAATCGGTTTGAACTGAAAACTCATAATAAAATCATATATATATATATATATATATATGGTATTAGAATCTTGTATGTTTATGTATTATCTCGAAAGAACATGTTTAGATTCTATATAGAAAAGTTCAAAGAAATCAACTCTAATATATAAAAATTATGAACTAATCCATTCAACTGATTTTAAGTTGCAAGTCCATAGTAAATCTTCATTAAGATTTTATATTTTGTTGTTGTTGAAAAGCTTCATTAAGATTGGATTTAAATTCATTTTGAATGATTACGTATATAATTTAGATAATTCTTCGAACATTTAAGTAATCTTAGATTTAAAAATTAAATTATCCAGTCACTTAATTTAAGTACTCCCATGTAATGGAATAACCTTTCACTGAAATTTTTATGATCAAACAAGTTGTATGTTAATTTCAGATATGTTAATCGAATACGGTTAGAAAGGGGTGACCATTTCGAAATACAGGAGCCGAAGAAGAATAACTAAAATGTAGTATGTGGAATCTAACAAATATCTCGTGGAATAACTGAAAATTATATTACAAGATAATCAAATTTCATGTGACGGAATGAAAAAATGGATTAAATAACACTGGATTTTTCAAAAAAAAAAAATCCATTAGATACTTTTTTCGAGTAAGTTAGCTGGTAATTGTAAAGAAGACATGGTACTAATTTTGTTGGTCAATTTTTTTTTAAAAAATGTAAATTTCTTACTACCAAGTAAATAATTAATTTAGTACCATACACTCTACAATTTCCAGCCAACTTTGGACAATGACCATTAAGTTATGAAATCAAATCATTTAGTCAACTAACCTCCTATAGAAAAATCAATAAATAAACATTACTTCTCCATCCTCTCCTAATGAAAACCCTATAAATACCCACTAAACACTTAACATTCCTCTCCACCCATCTCAAGGAATATTAAACACACTACACTACTTCTTGAGCTATTACTAGAGTTTTCTACTCCATAACGATTTAATGGCTCCAAGAAACTCTCTTGCACTCTTCCTATCGCTCAACCTCCTCTTCTTCACTTACACTTCTGCCACATGCCACAAGTGCCTCTCTTCCACGCCAACTACCCCGACCACCCCGACCACGCCAACTACCCCGACCACCCCGACCACGCCAACTACTCCGACCACCCCAACCACCCCCAACACAGGTTCTTGTCCTAGAGATGCGCTAAAGATCGGTCTTTGCGCTAATGTTCTCAAGCTAGTGGACCTAACTTTGGGAAACCCACCCGTAAAGCCATGCTGCACGCTCATCGAAGGCTTGGCTGACCTTGAGGCTGCAGTCTGTCTTTGTACCGCGCTCAAGGCTAACATTCTTGGTATCAACCTTAACCTACCTATCAGTCTCAGCGTACTCCTCAATGTATGTAGTAGAGAAGCTCCAAAGGATTTCCAATGCGCATAAGCTAAATACTTATGACATATCTACAAGCATCCCTATTAAAAAAAAAGAATCATATGTTAATGTTTGAACCTGTTTTTTTATCTTCTTGTTTGTATTTTTCTTGTTTAAAATGATGAATGTAACGTTCTCATGCAATAAATGGACTATGGGGTTTGTGTGTGTAATCGGCAAGTTTATACTCCTTTGCTTCATTTTTCCTAAGTCACTTCTTTGTAATCGTGTCTTCTGATATTGGTTAATAAAATTATCAATCGATGTTTTGTGTAGATTGTGTTTCAGTGTATGTATGTATCCAAAAAAAAAAAAAAAACAAGGTAAAATGATTATACTAAAACACTATAAGACATATATCCTTGTCGACACACACAAAAAAACAAAATTTACGGACTAGAGAAAAAAAACTGTGGAACCATAGAAGCTCTGTAAGTAAGGTAAAACCAAACCAAACTAAAATTTCTCCAATTTAATTGAGCTGAGCAATATTCAGTACTGATTCGAATTGGGTCGACCTATTTTCCACATCAATGAATTAAACAAAAAGTAGAGTTGCACACCTTAAATTGCAAATGGCCTTGATTCATTGTCAGGTACTCCCATCCATAGTTCTTCCTCCTCTAATCATTATTACCTATCTCTCTGGTTCGGCTACATCCAATTCGGTAATGACCCTGCAACGTAAGCTCTAATTACCAGGCTGTTTACAGGTCGTTTCCTCTCATAATTGTATGTTTTTGTTTCTCATTTACCATCTATGTTCTTGGTTTATTGTATCTCTCACACTGCGTGTGTATGATTCGGGAATTTTTTTTCTGTTCTCTTTTGAGCTCCCTTGCAATTCTAATTTCTAAATGATGTCACAGTTGGGTAAGTGGCAAAAGAGAAATAAAAATATGACTCAGAAACACACACACACACACACAAATTGCAAATGGCTCCTCGTTCCATAACAGGTCAACATAAATTCTTCTAAAAATCGTCATGTTAAAACTTAGAACCAAATAAGCGACATGCATGATGTTAGTAATGACTCAGTAACAAACTAAGTATTTTTTCTTTCATTAAGAGGTGTGGATCCACAATTCCACTCAAAGATCACAACATTAATATATGACGATTTCATAAGTTTAAAATGGTTATAAAACGTAGAAATGATACAATTATTTTTTTAATGATTTAAATGTGACAAGTTTAACATTTTGGTATTATTTATTTTTTGAAAGCAGGTATCATTTTGTTAAAGTTGGTAGTTTTGATTAAAATTATACTCTATCTCATAACTAATAATATTTTAGGGTTTTGAATGGTTCATGGTTGTAATGGACGGATAGAATAATCTGTTTGTTTGTTTTAGTGAGCTGAAAAACAAAAACAAAAAAGAATAATCTGTTGCGGACAAAAACCGCTCCTTGTTCACTCTATTCATAAACTTTTGTGTCGCAATAGTGCACACAGTGAGATAGAAAAAAGAAATGGAATAATTTTTTTTTCGGTTGGTCTGAGATGACTGTTTTTGTGAAAAGAAATAAAAAAACTTGTTAACAACAAATTTTTTTCTGCCATAAAGATAGAGAGGTCCAGTTCACAAACGAATCTGTTTGCCCTGTCCACAGAAAATTAGCAACCATTCAAACTGATCCACATACATTTTCAGTGAAAAATTTCATCAATCTTTTTGTTTTTTTTTATTAGAGATGTTTAAGAGACTACGTACACATGTAAGGAAGTGTATATATAACAGTTATCAGAACAAAATGAGATCTAGAAACGGAGAAGAACAAGTCCCCACTGAAAACTTAATTGGAACCATCATGAAGAAAAAAGTACCTAAAACAAAAAACCATACGAAAGAAAATACATACATAGTATGTCACATCTTTTGTACTTTTTGATAAACCAAATACTGATTAATTGATCAAACAAAATATATAGTATTTACATTACAATTATCTGACGTATATTCTTTACTCCACGTTGATTATATTATATCATGTATGAACTCTCCCGTGATCAAATTTGGCATTTTCGGACTTATCATTGATTTGAGATGCCTTCTTATACAATCAAACTTTACAGATGTGTTACGTGTATACTTTATTATGGTATATAGTGTAATAAATATAGTTATCGAGCTTCGATCCAGCGGTTATATGAGTTGGGATTTGGATGGGATGGATTAGATAATTACAAATTTCTCCATGACAGATTACAAATGTTAATTAACTTCCATTAGAAACCGAGGCACATACGACATACCTCATGTATTAAAAATTAGGCAAATGCCTAAAACCACCAAAAATATCATAAAATTAAAGGGTTACATTTTCTTATAGAGATTACCATTATATGTATATTTAATTTGATAAATAGGGTTGAAGTCTAGTTTGAAAAAACTATAACACTAAAACTATTATTATTATTGTTAATTTAATGAAAAATTTTATGCATATATAGTAATATTTAGTAAGGTTAATTACAAACAAAAGAAAACAAGGAAAACATAGCTATTATAAATAAGTGAAAGAAACAAATACATAATAATATGTTTTAAAATTTCTACATTTTTAGTTATGTTATCAATATTATGGAAGTTTTTTAGATAGTATTATTACTTTGATATTTTTGTTAAATAAAAAAATTATATTTTTTTAAATTCGTTTTAAGCCATCGTAAGTATGGCACTGACCTCATACTGTTCTTTTTTTTTTTTGGTCAAACTATTACATCATCACATGCGATTATGATGAACATTACATCCCTACAATACATCAAGATATAAATTCATGAGGGACAATTCACATAAACCCACTTAATTGTCTCTAATCTAGATGACTAATTAAAAGGCCCCACTCATCCGAAAATTTAATTGTAACCGTACAAGTTAAGTTAAGTTACGTAAAAACCTATTTTATTTATCCAAAATCCATAGACCCACTAGAAGAAGTTGAAACTAAAACCCACTAAAGAAGTTAAAAATATGGAGAGGAGAGACATCATTGACAAAGAGGCATATTTAATAACTGTTTTTTTTTTATATATTCGGAGGTAAATCCTAATCTCTTCGGGTCCAGGTTAATCCTCTTTAAATCAGTATCCTTTGTATATAAGTTTAGTAGCAGTTCACATGGTTGGATGGTCAAAAGTTAATAATGTGATAATTTTATATCCAGAGAGACTCGATTCTTAATTTAAATCCACATAGTCAAATTTTCTACTAGAAGAGAATCACTCCACTATCACCTCTTGGTTTAATCACTATTATTTTCATTATTTCTTTTAAGGTTAAATTTAAAACTAACCTATCCTAATGGTGAATGAGGAGATTAAAAAAAATTTTCCTTTGTTGATCTTATAACTCGATTTCGAGTCTTTAGTTTCTCTTTTTTTTTTTGTTAACAACCGTTCACATTTTTTTCCTTCTCCTTTTGAAAAGTTTTGTTTGCCTTCTGAAATATGTTGATGGAGCAGAAGCTTCTAAGAATAGAAATGCTGCCATTCGAGTCCACGTTAGACGGCTAGAACATCTACCATAAACAAATAAAGATTCCATGGTATGAAATTTTCACTCATAAACTTTAGTTTTTAGTTTAAATCTCAAGTTCAAACTAATACCTAGTCGAGAATATTATTACAAAAAAAATGTAAATCAAAGTTGCATTTGTTTGTATACGTATGTTTAGGATTTTGTGGTATAATAATGGGTTTCCATTTCCAACAAGTAAAAATTGGGCTTACTCTTTGTCATGCAATATATACCCCTAATAAAGGAGCCCAATTTATATAGCCTAATAGAGTCCACCAAAGGACAATAAAATGAGCATTTTTTTTTTTGAACAACAATGAGCCTAACATCTCTTACCCGATTTTAAGTGTTTTTTTTTTAATTCATCAAAAAAACATACCAAAGAAAAGTGTTTGAGAAAGGATTATGGATTTTTCTAAGCTTCAGGATTACGGATTATAATCAAACGACATCTTATTACATGTTTGAAATAATTATAAATGTTTAAAATTGACAAAAAAATAAAATTATTGTTTTCACAAGAAAGGAGGTGTATTTATTTTATTTTTCTTAAAAAAAGAGAGAAAAGGTAACAATATTTGTTTTTTGTTTTTTTTTTTGCTGTAATAATAGAAAACATTATCTTTTAACATCTGAAAGCCTACCCGACTACTCTCCTCCAACCACTGTGTTAAAGCACTCTCAACTCCCACTTTTATCTTTCTCCGTCACCTAAAAACTTTCTCGAGAAAATCTCAAATCTGATTCAGAATTTAGCTTCACACTTTCTCAAGTCTCTACTTACTTACACTCAAATTCATCGAAAATGACGACGATTCCGATGGATATCGTCAACGACCTATTCCTCCGATTACCAGCAAAAACCCTGGTTCGCTTCCGAGCTCTCTCGAAGCCGTGTTGTCACCTAATCGACAGTCCCGATTTCGTCTCTTCTCATCTCAATCGCGTCCTCGAAACCGGTGACCACCTCATGATCCTTCTAAGAGGCGCTCTTCATCTCTACACCGTAGATCTCGATTCGCTAGACACCGTCTCCGACGTTGAGCACCCGATGAAACGCGGTGGTCCGACGGAGGTTTTCGGATCCTCCAACGGTTTAATCGGATTATCGAATTCCCCAACCGATTTAGCCATCTTCAACCCATCTACTCGCCAGATCCACCGGTTACCTCCTTCACCTATCGATCTCCCCGATGGTTCGACCACTCGTGGTTACGTCTTCTACGGATTAGGTTACGATTCAGTGAATGACGATTACAAAGTCGTGAGGATGGTTCAGTTTAAGCGTGACTCAGATGATGAGCTTGGTTGCAGTTTCCCTTACGAGGTTAAAGTATTTTCCTTAAAGAGAAATTCATGGAAGAGAATCGATTCGTCTTTTCCCACGATTCAGCTACTGTTTTATTTCTATTACCATCTGTTGTATCGTCGTGGTTATGGTGTTCTTGCTGGTAATAGTCTTCACTGGGTTTTGCCACGAAGGCCTGGTTTGATTGCTTTCAATATCATTGTGAGGTTTGATCTTGCTCTAGAGGAATTCGAAATCCTTCGTTTACCTGAAGCTGTAGCGAACGGTGATGTTGATATTCAGATGGATATAGCTGTTTTAGATGGGTGTCTTTGTTTGATGTGTAACTACGATCAGAAACATGTTGATGTTTGGATTATGAGAGAGTACAATGTGAGAGACTCTTGGACTAAAGCTTTCACTGTTCAGAAACCGAAAAGCGTGAAATCGTTTGCGTATATGAGACCTTTGGTTTATTCCAAGGACAGGGATAAAGTTCTCTTGGAGATAAACAATACGAAGCTGGTTTGGTTTGATCTCGAGACTAGGAAGCTTAGTACACTTAGGATTAAGGATTGTCCTAGCTCGTTTAGTGCAGAACTCGTTGTGAGTAGCCTTGTTTTGGGATGTAAAGGAGATGTTAATAACGTAAAGCTCCGCAAAGAACAGCGAGCTAAAGAAGATAAATTGATGAAGAACAGTAACAAAAGGTTGAGTTTTTCTTCTCTAAAAATGGTGTTTGAGAAAGCAAATCAAAGTTAGTGATTCTGTATCGATATGCTCAGTTTCTTCTTTTGTTTGTTCATTGTCAGGGATGATTTCCTGTCCAAGGGATTCAAGTTGGTCTTATAAGCAAAAGCAAGAAAAAGGAGGTAAGTGTAAAATCTTGCCATTGTTAATGGTGTTTTAGTTTCTGCTACATCTTTATTTTCTTTTCTCTCTTCTCTTATGTTGCGCGGACGAGCCTTTTTCATATTCGGGTGGACACAAAGAGTCAAAGATAGAGTATGTCATAGGTATTGATTTGCTGAGAACTTTTCTCAGAAAGTGTTACAGAGTCATCATAGGATCTCATAGCTTTTGCATATGACCATATTTTCTAGTGCTTTTTTTCACATCAATGTTTATGAAAATTTTTGATCTGCAAACCACCATTGGGGTTTGAATTTTCAGGGCACGGGGTAACGGGAAGGAGATATAGCTTCTACCAAAGCTTTGGATACGACAGGAGATAGTAATAAACAACAAAACCTACGTTTATGTCCTTAAAGAAGAGACTTTACTTCAATACGGGAATTGTACTAGGACCCAAGTTATAGTAGTGTTGTTTTGTAAATGAGTGAAATCTAGATCACTATGTAAGTCTTTTGAAGCTTGTTATAACTTAATACTAACGCTTTGTACTTGCTTTTAATCTGCATAAATTGACATGTGAATGATTTGTTTCTTTCAAGATCAAATAAGAATTAGCACTTTCAAGTAAAAGAGTTTGTGGCAGTTAGCACCACAAAAGTAATATTGTCATACTGTATCTAGCAAAAGAAACTATTTTTTTTTTGTTTCGTCTACCCAATTGATACAACTAGTCAGAATGTTTGATCTGAAGACCATCTTCGACTGGTTTTGGTATAACTGATTTAAATAAATATTACACTTTGTGCACAAACTCTTTTTTCAAGACTATTAAGTCCAGATATTTAAACATCTGGAGATATGGGATAATATGAAATCTAGAAAGCTCTCTCGGAAGATGCAAAAAGAGTCCAATTTTGACATAAAAACCGGCTAATTCGTTGGAGATTCAGTCATATTTATTAGGTCACAACAATCAGTCTGGAAATGTATTGATGTCTTCTATATATCTCTCAAGCATGACATAGCCCAAAAGAGGCTATTCGACTCGGTATTAAAAGCCGAGAGGCTTCTATCGTATCCCTGAATACCAAAAGACTCTAGTCCCCTGCTCTCCTCAAAACTCCAACCGAAGCCACTAACCAATCCATGATCGATCCAAGAGGCGTCAATCCGGCATATCAGAAATCGTTGATCCTCAAAAAGAGATCACGATATCGATATCGGATGGGGTTGCGGCGTCCCAATGTCTACTTAATTTCTTCGGGTTGGTTCGCGATCCTCTAACTCTCTGCTTCCACCCTGGCCAACAACAGAGTATCTTCGGGGGAAATTTATTTCTCGTTAAAAAGCTTGTCATTCCTCACTTTCCACATATACCATAAGATCCAAGGATATACATACTTTTGGGGATCTGTCATTCCTAACTCTTTTATTTTCCAAAATAGAAAATTCATATTTTGGTAAATGAGGTACTCAGGAAGAGGCCCAGAAAAGACTGAAAGTCCGATAATGCCCAGACTTGTAAATCCAGGAGACATAAGAACAGAAGATGGTTTATGACTCTTCAGGTTCTTCACACCTGGCGCATCGCTTATCAGTACCCAAATGTCGGCATGTAAGATTATGTTTCGTTGCCACACATCCTGATAGGACTTGCCACATAACATGTCTCATCTTTCTAGGTGCACGGAATTTCCACACCTGGCTCTGAAGCGTCGTAATACTCGGTTCTCTCATCACTCCAGCTTCTTGTTCTAACTTTGTCCTTCTAATCAGGCCATAACTTGATTTTACAGAGTATGAGCCCGATTTTGTATGATTCCATGCATAACCATCTAAAGTACGGTTCCAGTTAGGTCTCAACCCAAGAATAAGAAGAACATCCTCAAGTTGGAAAAATTCTCGTAAAAAATGGACATTTCATTGTTTTGTATCCTGGCGTATAAAGGAGTATACTAACAGTTTTGGGTCCCGAATCCTGACCTAATGAGCAGCTCCCGCCGGACGAGCCCTATGGTCCGGGATCCAAGGTTCGCTCCACACTCTAGTATTAAGACCAGACCCAATTGTCTTCCCTAAGCCCATCTTCAAGAGCGGTTTTGTGACCATAATGCTCTGCCATCCATAAGATGGTGAGTAGACCCTTCGATCCTCTAAAGGGTCAGATTGTCTGTAATATCTACCTCTTAAAACGCGAGCCAAGAGAGATGAAGCATACTGGAAAAGTCGCCATAGCTGTTTTGCAAGAAAGGTTAAACAAAAATCTTGTAAATCTCAAAATCCTAGATCTCCCATGTCATGGAGAATGCAAATTTTGTCTCATGCAATCCAGTAAATCCCACTGTTATTTTGCTTATAGTTCCACCAAAAATTGGCAATGACACTTCGCATTTTGTCTGTAACTCTTTAGGGTAGTAAGAAGCATGATATGACATAGGTAGGTAAGGCTTGTGCAATCAATTTTATTTGAATTTATTTTCTACTTTTGGAAAGAGGTCTTGAGGACCAATTATTTTCACGATTACTCAGACGGTCATGAACATTAAAAAAAAAAACTTTCTTTTTTGATCCACAGATTTGTTCTGTGAATCCCAGATACATACCCATGCCACCATACCTCGCTTTATGTTCTGGTCCACTCTATTCCATGATGGATGATTTCCCGAGGTTGAGTTATCGTCCCGAGGCTGCTCCATATAAATAAATGATCTTAAAGATCTCGGCTCCTTGCTGGATGACCGCGCTACAGAAAAAAAGCTATCATCGGCAAACAGAAGGTGGGAGACCGGCGGGCTCGCTTGAGCTATTTCAGTATAGTGATACGTTTTTCTTCCTCTGCTTATTGAGTAGGGAGATAAGTGCTTCTGTGCACAGAACAAAGAGAAACGAAAAGAGAGGATCTCCTTGTTGCAATATTCTCGAAGGGTTAGTTTTTCTTTTTGCTTCTCCATTGATAAGGATTTGGTATGAGGCTGAAGAAATGCAGAACATTAATAGTCTGATTCATCTCTCTGAGTATCCTTACTTAGTCATGAGTACTTCAATGAAACTCCATTCCATCCGATCATAGGCTTTACTCATGTCCGTCTTTATAGCCATGAAGTTTTCCCTACAAATGGTGTTGGTACGGAGAGCATGGAAATTTTCTTGTGCCAGCAGAATTTTTTCTGTAATAAGACGCCTAACCATGAATGCCGATTTTGTTTCTGAACTCAAGTTAGGTAATGTCTTTTTTAATCTTTTGCACATGAGCTTTGAGATAATTTTATAGCTCACATGACAAAGACTAATCGGACGAAATTCCGCCATAGCTCTTGGGTTTTCTTTTTTTTTTGGGGATAAGACATATACTAGTCTGATTAAGTCTAGGATCAAAGAAACCCGATACGAAAAAGTCTTTCACCAATTTTAATTATGTCGTGGTGTAGGTATCACCAGAATTTTCGATAGAATTTGTTCGTCATTCCATCTGGTCCAGGAGATTTATCAAGATTAATATCAAACTATGCTTCTCTATTCTCTTTTTCCATCGGCTCCATCAATAGGAGGTGGTTCGAGCTGTCTGAGACTTTTTTTGGTAATAAACCGGAGTGAAACTTCTGGATCTATAAGTTGTGATGACGTAAACAAATCTTGAAAATATTGGGAAGCCACCCGTTCGATACCTTTTGTGTTTTCCACCAAATTCCTATTACGATCTTTTAAGGATACAATACGGTTCCAGACTCTCCTTTATGCAGTAAGGACATGAAATTTTTTTTTTTATTTTCATCGCCATGCTTATGCCATTAGAGGTGTCAAATTGGGCTCTGACCCGTGGATTCGGCCCAAGTAAAACCGCAGCGCTGCGGGCTTGGGTTCCATAAAATTGGTCCAAATAAAAAGCGGGTTTTGCGGTCCAAACCCGCGTGGAAGTTGGGCTTTTGCGGGTCGGGTCAAAGCGGATCCGCGGGTTTGCGGGCCAACCCGCAAAATTTGATGTTTTCTTATGAACTTCGAAAAGTGAAGTATTTTGTTATTTTTGATTGGTGGATTTCGAAGTATTAGTTTCATGGAGTGAATCGAAGCCTAGTGGAGTCATACAATTTAGCTATTGGGCTTTGTGATAGCTTCATTTCAATGACAAGGAATCATCAAACTGATATGTGTTTTATATTCGATTCGATTCAAATTCTGTGATTGGATTTTTGAATTTGGGAGAAAATCTGGTCATTGTCTTCCCAGCTAAAAACTTGTAGTTTTTTTAGAGTTTTAATTTCAGTTTAATGTCATAAGTTTGTTTTTCTTTGTTGGTTTTGCTCATCGACTATATCACGGACGTGGTTTTTTATTTTGTCTGCAGCGATACAAAGGTAATTTAGAATCACTTAAATCATGAATTGATCATAAATAGTTTTGCTTGAAAATCACATTTGTTTGTACGCTGGACTAACAAATAAGCTAGGTTCATCTTTTTTTTTATATATATGTGAATGTCTTGTTGCTTGTATCTTGATGGTTATTTAGCTTAAATTACCAGTTTTTATGTGTATCATTATTTGTAATTCATTTATTTACTTTTCAAAACTAAGTGTTTATTTTTAACGTTAAATTGATTTTTCAAATCTTATTGTATTATAGGGTTAGGAGTCTTGTATAAGAGGTTTATCGAATTCATTTGTTTGTTCATCGAATTTACTTAGACAAGAATTTTCTTTAGTTTTGTTTCTTATGCATATTGTGATTCAGTTACGAGCAAAATTTTATTATCCTCTTGCAGAATTTCTGGTACTATAAATCTAAATATCATAAGAACTTTAAGATGAAGAAAAAAGTATGAACCCGCAGGCCAGCCCGCAAAACCGTAGAATATAGATGGGTCGGGCTTGGACACATCAATTTAGGACTGCAGCTTATGATGGGCCAGTCCACCAGACCCGAAAAAAAAATTAAACCCGCATCAGGTCGGGCTATTTGGACGCGGGTTGGCCCGTTTGACATCTCTATATGCCATTGCTCTCGACTTTTCTATTTCCAAAAGATTTCTTCCTCACGAAGGGATAAAAAAAATTTTCCTCTGATCTCTACTATCTTTTTTGACGTAGTGTTTTCGTCATCTTGGGCTATATCAAGTTGATTCTTTAATTCTTCTATAATTTTTCTGAATTTTTCAAAAGAGACTTCTTCCAAAAAGAGATATTTTTATGATAATGAGCTATTTTTTGATGAAAATCTCGACGTGAGATTTCATCAAAAGAATCCCAGCCAGAGATTACAGCCTCTATGAAACCCAGTTTTCCCAACCATCTTTTATCAAACTTAAAAGCTTTTTTCTTCCTTTGGTTATCCACTCGTATCATATCCAAAACTGGTCGGTGATCTGATCCATTTAATTTCAGGTACTCCACAGTAATGTGGAAAAATTTAGATTAAATTTTGTGTCAAGACGACACTTAACTTTACCCGAACGTCTTCTTCTAACCCATAAGAATGAGTTTCCCTTATACGGGAATTCTAGCATTCCACAATTATCCAACATAGTCCAAAAATGGACAAAAGAGAATTCTGATCTCCGTCGACCTCCCTGTTTCTCATGGTTTCCTGTTATATCGTTGAAATCTCCTATTATAAACCAAGCGTCTTTTCTGGATAGGCTCATCCTGGTAAGACGTTCCCAGACATGTTCTCGATTTTTCATAACCGGATCTCCTTAGTCGAAGGTCATAAAGATTTTATATCCGTCTAAAACAGTTTTTACATCAATCAAACGCTTATCTGAATAAGAAATAGAAACCGTAGGTTTATCCATATAAAAAAGGCTAAACCGCCGCTGCAACCTCTCGGTTCGACGATATAGACCTGGTCATAGCCAAAATACACTTGCATATCTTGCAGAAAAGAGCGATTGTTCTTAGTTACCGATAAAAACATAAAACGAGGTAAAAATCAATGGTGGAGTTCTTCTAGGTGTTCCTTTGTCAAGTCGGCTCGCATCCCTTGACAATTCCATCTGATCACGTTCATTTATGGCGGTTAACTGGTTTTTGGGCTCCTCCCAAACCATAAGTTGTTGCAGAGTTGGGCCTTGAGGCCTTTTGATGCTTTTCCTCTTTAGCTGAGGCCTTTTTCACTTTGCTTGGGCCTGGCCCAGATCCAGGATTTTTCCCTTTCCTTTTGTTCTTCGGTGAAAATCGACCCTTTGCGAGGCTTCTTTTATTCAGAGAGATTTTGATAGCTACCGGTGAATGTGGAATCTGTTTCTTCTTACCCATATAGATTTTTTCTGGTTTTCCAGTCCCATCCATAGCCTCAGAATCGACAAGCAATTTCCATCGAGCATTCTTTCAATTTCGGTTCCGATTCCACCAGGTCTTCTTCCATTGGCGATGCAATTTCTGCTTCAAATCGGAGATGCTCTTCATGATAAGTGGAGATTTTGACTCATTCTAACCTGTGTTTACTGATCGTTTTAAGAGTCTTTGGAGTCTTTATTTCAGGTTGTTTCAGGTAACTAGGAGGGTTCATGAGATAATTGGAGTAACTGGTAACACTGGAGCAAACAGGAGCTGAAGCTGAGCAAAGGGAGCCAATTTCACACGCTCATGGGAGAAATTTTGGTTGGAGCACCTGCTCTCGATTTTACCTTTTCCTAGAGCATCTGCTCCAACTTCCGGTGAAAAATATGGAAACTGGTTTTACTTATTCCTGAAACGCGTGAGAAGGAATAAAAAGAGTCCAGAGCCGCCTACTTTGAGACTTACACTTTATTTTACAATTTTCTAGACTTTGGAGAGTTTTTGCTTGTAAGAATTTGGGAGAAGAATTCCTCCAACACTTGAGAAGAATTCTGAACCTTTGTTATCTCTTATTTTTATTCATGAATTTCTTTTCATCTTTTGCTGTGTCTCTTTTCTCCATGTCTGAGTAGATCTCTTAGCTAGATTAAGGTGTTCAAAGAGATTTTCATGAGTTAGTGATTGAATGCAAATATGGCTTAATTAGATTGTCTTCACCATAGTTGTTCTTAATGCTTAGATTGAACTGATCACTCAATCTGCGATTTTAGATTAATCTATTCATCAAAAGTGTAATAGGTTGCTAGAATAAATTTTGGTGAGTGATTCTTCCTTAGCCAACGACAATTGATGTTGAGGCGGTGAACAGATCAAACCTGCTTGTTAATGCTTGTCTCCAATTTTCTAGGTTCAAACGACATTTTACAATTTAGGTTGTTAGACAAAGTTATTGGTGCCACGACAGTGGATCGATATGCATTTATGTTTGAGTTCAAGAATTGCATTTAAACCGTACACTGATTAGTAATTCGATTGCTATCTCTGAAAGTTCTGCGAATTGCCTTAGTCTAGTGCTTTGTTTCATTGAATTCTAAATCGTCTATTTCATTTTCTTGCGTGTTACGTTACAACCCCCAACAATAATTTTCGTTTTAGCTTTGTTTCAACCCTCGTAGAGTCATAGTGCAACGCTGGTCCTCTGGAATCCGAATCCTTTATATTACAATTACAAACTGTTCTATTGCAGTAGAAACTAGGAGATACATCCAGTGAATCACTTCACCAAATATATCGTCAACTTCCAGCAAATCTTCCAGTTCGTTTTCCTCATAAAGATCTGCATCATCTAGCCATTCATCCTCATCAGCAAGACAGCAATGCTAGATGAGGGAATATAATTTGAGATGGTAAGTGTCCATGAGTTTATATAGAGCTAAAAAGCTTGGATGAGAATCCTTTTGAGATGATAAGTGAAGTTAGATTAGCACAAAGCTAGAAATTAAGAGGTCTTCAGTCTTTGGTGGACTGTAGTTCCTGAGAAAGGGAGAGGTCTTCAAGCTTGGCTTCTAAGAGTCTCTTGAATGGGGTCACTTGAGAAACAACTTCCAGAGGTCAAGAGTGTTGATGTATCTTAGCACAGCGCTAGAAGTGGGTTATCATTAACAGAATCATAAGTGACTGGCGGAAAGAGACAGAGAAACGGACCCTCCGACTCGCAGTCGAGGGTGGAAAGTGAATTCCGGTCAGAGGCAGTGGATGAAAGAAGATGAGGTTATTTTGGGTAAAGAAAAAAAGATGAAATTTAGAAAAATAGATCTAAAACAATTTAGGAAAGTTTCGATATTTGTGCTCGAAAGCGTTTTCATAGCAAAAACAAACATGTAATTAAGATTCTCAATAAACAATATAACAAAAAAAAATAAAAATTGAGATACATTTCTTACAAATTTTATCTTTTTTTTTTCTATTTATTCGACACAGATTTTATCTTTGGTTTTTATCTATATAAACACTTTGCCAGTTGTATTACGCTGGTCAAACTTTAATTTAGTTATTGATATTATTTTTGGTTAAAAATCTAATTTGCTGATTCTTCCGGTAGAAATAAAATTATTAAAAACTATTAATTTTCGATAATTCTATAAATATTTGTAAAAAAATCAATGTCATCAAATATGTTAACAATAAATTCTACAGATAATAATATGAATACAATCAAACATGTAATTAAGATTCTCAAAAAATAATATAACAAAAGAAATAAAAATTAAGATACATTTCTCTTACAAATTTTATCTTTTATTTTCTTTCTATTTATTCGACACGAATTTTCTCTTTGGTTATTACCTACATAAACACCTTTCCAAATTGTATTACGTTGGTTATATCTCAATTTAGATATAGATATTATTTTTGGTTGAAAATCTAATTTATTGATTCTTCCGATAGAAATAAAATTATTGACAAAAAAAAAAATTATTGAAAATTACTAATTTTTGACGATTCTATAAATATTACTATAAACCAAAAATAACATATTTTACAATATCTCCAAAAACAATTATTTCAATGAATACAAATATTTTGACTTGGTGTTATTGTTCAAGATCTTAACAAAACTTATTCAAAAATACTACTAATTTTTAACGATTTTACGAATTTTCCTATATAAAAAAAAAACAGATTTCCCAATGTTAAAAAAAACAAGTATTTTAATGAATTCTATTATATTTGACTAGCATATTGTTCAACACCTTGATAAACTTGTTCAAAGAAAAAGTTATAAAAGAAAAAAACCCAAACCATCTTTTTGTTATTTTGTTTCTTTACCGGATTAAAGGAAGAATCAGTTTTTAACCTAAATTGACACACGTAATTAACAGGGAAATATTTTTTGTAGGAGTAATTATTATCTTTTCGAAAATACATTATATATTTCTAATATAAATCTATGGGGTGCGTCTGTTTAACAATGGCGTAGAGAAGAAATTAATTGACGGCTAAACTTAAACCCAGACGAAACCTCCGATCACTTTCTCTCGGTCCCTTCCTCTTCCTCCTTCTCGCCTTTACATACACCTATACACGGAATTACTTCCGTCTATACCTCTTTTTCCGTCGATTAGATAAGCTTTCACCATCGGCGGCGAGGGAGAGGTGAATTTCGTCTCCCGATGACTCTAAGCCGCGCCGATTCCTCCAACTCTAACCGATCCTCTTTCTCCGCCGTGGCTGGAACCGATCATCACAAACGGAAACTCGACGACTACGCCTCGTCGTCCCCTGATCACGGCGGTGATCTCCTCCTAAAGATGAAGAGGCACGAGGTAAACGCCGATCACTTGTCGGCGTTTCAGAAATCGTTTCTCACGTGGAGCTACGGCGGCAATTCCGGCCTGAATCGGTCGTTTGCTCCGGCCGCGGAGTGTTCTTCCTCTTCTTCCTCTCGCGTTCCCGAGTCGTCCGGGTTGTCCGAGTCGACTCGTTTGCAAATCTTCGTGAGGATGATGTCAGGAGGGAAAACGATCGTGATCCACGCCGATAGAAACGACACCGTGTTGATTCTTCACGAGAGAATCGAGTGGAAAACTAAGATTCCGGTGACGGAGCAACGGGTTATCTACAAAGGTAAGCAGCTGCAGCTCGAGCACACTCTCAGCTACTACTCGATCGAGCAAGACGCTTCGCTCCAGCTTGTTGGAAGGATGCAGAGCACGGAGCATCCGGTGGCTTGGCAAACTGTTGATGATATCATGTACACAATCTCTCGAATGCACAGAGGCGAGATTCTCTTCTCCATCGACAACATCAACGAGAAGCTCGTTAAGTTTTTCGCCTCGATTCCTGTAAAAGAAGAGAATGCGACTGCCAAGTATATCAAGATTTTCTCGAGCTCTTCGGTTCCAGCTGCTCTGGTAATGCTCTACGCTTCTAAGTTAGAGATTAACAAAGCCTGTGCTAAGAGCTCCATCAAGCTCTTCTTGAATAGTTGCATAGGTTTGCCTCAGAAACAGAAGAACTATTGTTTACCGGTCGTTTTAGAGTTCTGTAGATTGCTAAGGAACGTTTGCTCGAATAACAAGCTGTATCTTGCTTCCCGGAACACCTTGGGATCAATGCTGGAATCGCTTAGTGAGGATGATGCTCGAATTCATTGTGGATCGTTGGCTTTTATGGACGAGATTTTCCCGTTCGTAACCGAGTGTGCTGATGGTGTGGTGTCAGAGTTACTCGGTAATGAAGGGCCTAGTTTATGTGACGTTCAGAAATTCTCTTCCTTTTGGAGATGCTTGAGGAGGGTCATTGTACTCCATTCTGCCACCTGCATTCCCATTGCTTTACCTCTGCGAAACAGCGGATTGGAAAAGGAGATTGAAAAGCTTTCTCGGATGTTCAAAAAGCTGTTGACTACAATGGACATTTGTATGTTGAGAATCGAAACTTTGTTGGGTAGAAGAGGAGTTGCCAATATTGAAGCTGTGTCTGCAAAATGGTCTCAGTTTCTTGCTATTCTGAAGATCATCAATTCAATGTCTGATCTCTATCAAGGTGCCAAGGAACAGGTAGCTTGTCTTTTGAATAACAGGAAGGTTTCATTCTGCGCCATCGTTTTGAAATTTGCAAAAAGAGGCGATGATCACCGATGGATCTTTGAGTACAAGGAAGCTACAACCTTTGAATCTAGGAGGCATTTGGCAATGCTGTTGTTTCCTGACGTGAAAGAAGACTATGAGGAGATGCACGAAATGCTCATTGATCGGTCCAATTTGTTATCTGAATCGTTTGAGTACATAGCGAGCGCAACCCCTGGGGCACTTCATGGTGGACTGTTCATGGAATTCAAGAATGAGGAAGCTACAGGTCCTGGTGTTCTAAGAGAATGGTTCTATTTGGTTTGTCAAGAGATATTTAATCCGCAAAATACTCTCTTTCGTCGATCTGCTGATGATTTTAGAAGATTCTCTCCAAATCCAGGTAAGCTTTGTTACTTTTCTCATGACACCACTAGACTAGATACAAGTGAATTTGGACCTTCCTTGAACATTCATAATTGTTCTTACTGTCTGAAATCCCATTTGCTGTTACCCTTTTTTCAGTTTGCTTTCTTAGAATCCTGAGAACATAGTTAGTATGTCAGTATTGTATATGGTGTATAGTTCCTACCGTGCTTGTAATTTGATGAACGAGGATGCACTTCAATTCTAAACGATTGTTGTTATATCATCTTAGGATCTCTATACTGAAGGATTACTAGTAGACTTATCATAGTCCTATATTTATTACAGACAGCTTGATTGTGTTTCTTCTTTTCTTGCTTAACTATCTTAAAGGGAGCATCAATTATTTAAGAAGCCATTAGAAGCAAGAAACAAATCTAAGCATGTCACTCTTTGCTCTAAGTAGATATACAGTATTGTTTGATGCTCTCCAATGATATTGAAGTCTTGTCTTATATTCAGCATCCCAGGTGGATCCATTGCATCCAGATTTCTTCGAGTTCACAGGTCGTGTGATTGCTTTAGCTTTGATGCACAAAGTTCAAGTAGGGGTGCTATTCGATCGTGTTTTCTTCTTACTGTTGGCCGGACGGAAAATTTGTTTGGAAGATATCAAGCACACCGATAGAATCATGTACAATAGCTGCAAACAGATTCTAGAAATGGATCCAGTGGAGTTCGATTCAAACGGAGGTCTTGGTCTAACATTTGTGTTGGAAACCGAGGTGCTTGGAAAAAGGGATACACTAGAGCTATGTGCAGGCGGGAAATCAGTTGCTGTTACCAGCAGGAACAGGGATCAATACGTCAAACTCCTAATCGAACATCAATTCGCCAGATCAATCTCCGAGCAAGTGGAGCAATTTTCACAGGGTTTCTTTGATGTCCTTTCAGATACCGAAATGACCAAATCATTTTTCAGGAGAATTTACCCTGAGGATCTCGATGGGATGCTTCGAGGAGGTGAAAACCCGTTAAGCATAGATGATTGGAAAGCGCATACACAGTACAACGGATTCAACGAGAACGACCACCAAATAGACTGGTTCTGGAAGGTAATACGTAAAAAGCTCAACTTTTATATAACCCATTTTTGTTAAATCCCTTATACTGAATTTCTGAATCCTTTACTTGTAGATTATGAAGAAGATGACAGAGGAAGAGCGGAGGAGTGTACTCTTCTTTTGGACATCGATTAAGTTTATACCAGTGGAAGGGTTTAGAGGGCTACCGTCAAAGCTTTACATATATAGATTATATGAAGCTAATGATCGTCTTCCAGTGTCTCACACTTGCTTTTACCGTCTCTCTTTACCAAGCTACACGTCGATGGCTCTCATGGAGCAACGACTTCGATTCATCGCTCAAGATCATGTCAGCTCCAGTTTCGGTAAATGGTGAAGAAATAGTGTGTCTCTATCTCTCTCTCTGGTCATTAGGTTCGTAGATTGGTGCTTTTGGTGTACAGATTTAGCTGTGGTCAAGCTCTGTTTATGACCGGGGGAGAAAGGTGAAAAGACCTTTCTTAATTTCTTGTTTTTTTTTTTTTTGATGTTTAGCTTATGAATAAATTAATCTCTTTTTAAACTTATGTCAAGGAGGAAAAGTTATAAAATAACAGTGTCGTTTTAACATTTCGTTTTCAATTACATTTCTGTTTGGAGTTTGTTGGACTGGTCGATTCATGTAAAGTAAAGACTAAACATTATTAGGGTAAATAACTAACTTTGATTGGCAAAATAGCCAAATAGGAGTTTGGTTCCACTACAAGAACTCTAAAGAGAAAGCTTTTTTTGTTCTTTTCACCAGAGAGACATCAAACTCTAATGTGACATCTCAATGAACTCATCATAGACAAGAGAAAACCATGATATAGCATTAGTATATTAAATATCATTACAATAATCATATAAATATGCGAAATTTTATAAAATATATAGGATTTAGCAACAACAAAACAAAAAGGAAATTCTCACTTCTCATGGGGTTAAAAAAAAGGTTATTACACTGTCTTCACTTCAACAGCCTTTGTGTCTTCTGCCGCCGGTTTAGCAACACCTTTCTCCTCCACAGCTGCGGGAGTTTCAACCGGTTTCTCCTCTTTAACCGGAGCTGTCTCGGTTTCTTCAATCTCTTTTTCTACCTTTGGTATTTCGTCGTCTTCTTTGATTTCAACTTCAACCACCGTGGCTGAGTCATCTGTCTCAACGGTTTCCTTAGATGCCTCGGTGGTTGGCTCGGTTGTGTTCTTCTCTTCTGTGTTTGCTACTATTTTCCCAACCTGCGGTAAGAAATCCATCGAGCTTCAGCTTTTACAGAGGATTTCTTGATCAACAACTAATACTGATAGACTATTTACAAATTCTACAATAAAAGAGGAGATATAAAACACTTGCACAAAATGTTTTGTTATCAGAAATTATGGTTAGTTCAATTATATTGACGCATCATCGATATCAATTGTTGATCTCATGTGGAGACTTTTACACTGATATGGTCTAAAAACTTACCAAGTACAAAATATGACATGAAATTTATAATCTCACTCATGCATGCTGCTATATAAAGTTTTGAGGTTTTTCCGAGTACCAAAATATACTTAAATTATACGATTCACTGATAAAAAATGAAGAATATTACCTCAACACCAGCCATTTTGGAGAATCTGAAGAAGACAATTATGAACAATGGAAACAAGTGTGCATATATATATTTAGAAAAGGAGGGAGAGATTTGTGAGTGAGTTAAGCGAAGAGAAGGATGGTATTTATAGATTTGATCTTCGAAAAGTAAAACATAAAATGAAATTAAAATTTAAAATAAAAATGGTTAAGCATATTGATGATGCCTGATGTGTCATAATTACAGGTAAGAACATCACTGAAGTGTGTAGTAAACTACCTTGTGCTGCTTTAAAGTGTTTATTATATGTGTGGGCAATGTCATGCGTGGAAAACAAATTGATGTTAACTCATCTTTATTCTATAACATCCTAGTAATCAGTTTTTTCATAAGACTGAGGTTTTAATTATATATTTAGTGTCTTGCTAAAAGAAATAAGAACACGAAGTTTCATTTTCTTCCATGTAAGTTCAAGAAAGCTCTTTCTTCGTTGTGATTTGTGAAGTGGTCCATTTTATGTGGTATGGTACACTTGGACATATGTGTAGATGTGCAGATGACATATGTGTAGCTCTTTCATTTTCATCTTTTCCTTTTGTTTTCCAGATTCTATTTCTTCTACTTTAATTCTCTCACGACACCTCTTTTATTATCTGTTTATTCCTTGTACTTCTTTGAACCATTGCTTCCTCCAAGTTCCAATGTTTTGTATTCAAACAAATCTTTACAGAACAACATAACATTCGATTCTTTTCTTGCTTTAGTATTTTATTACGATGCTTTTCTTTTGATACTTTGTTTGAAGAGGACTTGTATAAGAGTGTGACCTTTTAGCATCGATGCCTGGTTTTACCAATATAAAAAACAAGTCTTGCTATTTTATAACATCTGATTGCCAATTCTCGGAACAAGAACAGGAACCACAAAAAGTATAAAATCTGTAAAATGAAGGAATAACGTGTTTATTATAATAGAATGCATTTGTTTACGTCAAAAAGAATAAATTTGTTTTAATTCGTCACTGAACTCGCTAATATACAAAAGTAACAAACTCTATAAAAAATTGGCAAATTAAAGAACGAAACAGTAAATTTGTTGTAGTTTGTCTATGAATTTGACGAATAATTGACCAAAAGCGTCTTGAAAAAATTATAATCAACAAAAAAACCTGCTTGTTGTGAAAACTTCTTAGAAACTTTATTAATCACTGGAATGTATATATAGAGTACATAGGGAATCTAGGTTAAGTACAATGCCCTGATGGGCCTAATGGGCCGGTATAAGAGTCCATATATGATATGTGTTATAACACTCCCCCTTGGACGAGTGAACCGGGTCAGCTACTCAATCGAGATCTCGATAATGCGCTGGGGAATGTTGCCTCATTAAAACCTTACCAGGAAAAACCCAGTGGGACAAAACCATAGTGAAGGAAAAAGAGTACAACACGCATTACTCCCCCTGATTGTAGCATCACTGCAGATCTCTAAGTCTATACATTCCTATCTGTTTGACGAGCTTCCAGTGTGTTGAAGTAGGCAATGATTTGGTGAAGAGGTCAGCTGAATTCTCACTGGATCGGACCTGGTGAACGCTGAGAGTGCCGTCCTTCTGCCAGTCTGAGGTTGAGAAGAACTTCGGTAGAATGTGCTTCGTTCGATCTCCTTTGATATATCCTTCTTTGAGCTGAGCTATGCATGCCGCGTTGTCTTCATACATCACCGTGGGCTGTGTGTCTTCGTCCATACCACAATCTCTGCGGATGTGCTGAGTCATGGAGCGCAGCCAGACGCATTCCCTACTAGCCTCATGAATGGCTAGGATTTCAGCATGGTTTGATGAAGTGGCAGTGAGTGTCTGCTTCATTGATCTCCAAGAGATGGCTGTTCCTCCATGCGTAAAAACGTAGCCAGTTTGAGACTTGGCAGTGTGCGGATCTGATAGATATCCTGCATCGGCGAAGCCGACTAACCCATCTTTATTTTGGTTAGTATAGAAGAGTCCTAAGTCTTGAGTACCTCAAAGGTATCTTAGGAGATGTTTTATACCGTTCCAGTGCCTCTGAGTTGGAGATGAACTATATCGAGCGAGGAGGTTCACGGCGAAACATATGTCTGGTCTAGTGTGACTAGCCAGGTACATTAACGCTCCTACAGCACTGAGGTATGGCTTTTCAGGACCAAGGATTTCTTCATCATCCTTTTTGGGACCAAGAGGGTCATCACTTAAGCTTCTAACTACCATTGGGCTGGTCAATGGGTGAGCTTGGTCCATATTAAATCGCTTGAGTACCTTTTCGATATAAGCCGATTGATGCACAAGGATTCCTCCTTTGATGTACTCAAGTTGTAATCCCAAACAGTACTTTGTTTTGCCTAGGTCTTTCATTTCGAATTCTGCTTTTAAGCAGTCGACTGTTTGGGAGATCTCACCAGATGTTCCAAGGATGTTTAGATCATCCACGTATACTGCTATGATTACAAATCCTTTGTTTGAGTACTTCTTGATGAAGATGCATGGACTGATGGGGTCATTTTTGTAGCCTTCTTTGATGAGGTAATCGCTGAGGCGGTTGTACCACATACGCCCACTTTGTTTCAGTCCATACAAGGATTTGTTCAGCCTGATGCAGTATTGATCTCGAGATGCATTTTTGTCTTTTAGTTCAATGCCATCTGGGAGTCTCATATATATTTCGTTGTCCAGGGGCCCATAGAGATATGCGGTTACAACATCCATTAACCGCAGATCAAGATTTTCTCTTATGGCCAGACTTATGAGGAATCGGAATGTTGTTGCATCCACCACTGGAGAATAAGTCTCCTCATAATCGATTCCGGGTCTCTGTGAGAATCCTTGTGCTACAAGCCGTGCTTTGTATCGAACGACTTCACCGAGTTCATTCCTTTTGCGCACAAAGACCCATTTGTGGCCCACTGGCTTGATGTGTGATGGGGTCCGGATGATCGGACCGAACACGTTTCTGAGTTTGAGACTCTTTAACTCCACGTTTATGGCTTCTTTCCATTTTAGCCAATCTGTTCGATGTGTACACTGTGTTATTGACGTGGGTTCTAGATCCTCTTGCGTGAGCGCAACATCAAGTGCTACTTTGTATGCAAAGAGTGCATTTAAGTCGACTTCTTTTCGATTCCATTGTATTCCGGACATATTGTAATTGATGGAGATCTCATTGTTATCTTCTGAACCTGGAGATTCGGCGTCCCGAACTTCCATTGAGGGTTCATTAGATTGAGTCTCAGCCGCGGCTATGTCTGATATTGCAGGAATCCCGGTTTCGGTTATTGCACCTTTCTTTGATTTCCGGGGATTCTTATCTTTGGAACCAAGAGGTCTGCCCCGTTTGAGACGTGGTGCAGACTCTGTAGCAACTTGGGTCTGTCCCGTTGGGACAGCTATTCGTACTGGTGCATTACAAGCTGGGATGTACGATTTGGTTACTTTGGTCGGGTCAGCAAAGGAATCTGGCAATTGATTAGCTAGCTTTTGATAATGAATAATCTTTTGGATCTCTGAATCACATTCTAGAGTCCGAGGATCTTGCCAATTTAATGATGTTTGATTCCATGAAAGATCTTTGACCAGCTTGTTTGTCTCACCACCTAAAGAGGGATATACCGATTCATCGAATTGGCAATCCGCATATCTGGCCTTGAAGAGATCTCCAGTGGTTGGCTCGAGATATCTTATGATGGTGGGAGAGTCAAAACCAACATATATTCCCATCCTTCTTTGAGGTCCCATTTTGGTTCGATGTGGTGGAGCAATAGGTACATATACTGAACACCCAAATGTTTTGAGATGGGAGATGTCTGGCTCATGACCCGAGAGTAGTTGGGATGGGGAATATTTGTGTTCACTAGATGGCCGGATGCGTATGAGTTCAGCAGCATGTAATACTGCATGTCCCCATGCTGAGGCCGGGAGCTTTGATCTCATGAGTAATGGTCGGGCTATCCATTGAATGCGTTTAATGAATGATTCAGCCAATCCATTTTGAGTATGGACATGTGCTACAGGATGTTCCACGGTTACCCCCATGGCCATACAGTAGTCATTAAACGCTTGTGAGGTAAATTCACCGGCATTGTCAAGGCGGATAGTCTTTAGTGGGAAGTCAGGGAAATAGGCCCGCAATTTTATGATTTGGGCCAAGAACCTAGCGAAGGCTTGGTTCCGAGAGGACAAGAGACAAACATATGACCAACGGGTCGATGCGTCTATAAGGACCATGAAGTATCGGAATGGTCCGGAAGATGGATGTATAGGTCCACAGATATCGCCCTGGATTCTTTCTAGGAAATGAAGTGTTTGTTTAGAGATTTTAACTGGTGAAGGCCGAGTGATCAATTTGCCTTGAGAACAAGCTGTGCACATGAGGTGTTGAGGATAAGCTCGGTTTTCTTTGAGGGTATGCGCTTGAGAGTTTTGAATTAGTTTACGCATCATATTTGCACCGGGATGACCGAGCCGGTCGTGCCAAATAGTATAATCAGTAAACCGGGCTTTGAGAGTGGTATTAGCTTCAATCATGCTGACTTTAGCATGGTAAAGTCCAGTAGAGAGCGCGGGTATGGTTTCGAGGATTTGTTTATGGCCGTCTACGGTTTTAGTGACTAGGAGGGATTCTTTGTTCCCTTGACCTTGGGTTTCTATGTGGAAACCATTCTGTCTTATATCCTTGAAGCTCAGAAGATTTCTCTTCGAACTAGGAGAATATAGAGCATCTGGTATTTCAAGTTGTGTGCCATTTGATAGCAACACATAGGCATGGCCATATCCTTCGATAAGGTTTGAGGGACCCGCGATGGTGCTAATATTTGCGGTTTGATAGGTTAGGTTTATGAAGTAACTTTTGTTTCTTAAGATAGTGTGGCTGGATCCACTATCTACGACTATGGTTTCCATTTGCTGGTGTGCTTCATTATGAATAGAAGATAGAATTCAGTATTGAGGAATTCAGAAAATGTGATAAATCATAAAGTAAAGCAGTGTCTGAGAATAAAGGCAAATGGAAAAAAAAACAAAATGAAACAAATCCCAAAATGAAAAAAATAAAGAACAAAATCAAATTGTATCAGAGTTTCAGATGATTGAATTAATCGAGGAGATCAGCTGTTTCATAGTCCATGGGGTCGGTCTGCTCGTTTGTAGTGTTCTCATCATCAAGGAGGTCGTCACCTTCCAGGTTAGCAGCATCGACTGGCTGAGTCATGTTGGCTTCAGCAGGAGCTTTTCCGTACTTCTGGTATAGATCGCAGTGGATCTTGGGGGTGCGACATTGCTTTGTTAGGTGGTTGAACATCCCACATCTGGTACAAGCAGAGTGATCGGGGTTGGTGTGGCGGGTCGGCTTGGTGATGCCTCGACCACGACCAGGACCATAACTGAGGTTAGGTCGGTTGCCGCGACCATGTCCGCGTCCACGTCTTCCACGTCCATGTCCTCGGCCATTACCACGTCCATTACCACGTCCACGGCGGTGATCTGAGGATCTATCGGGTTGAACATGGTAGGACTCTTGACGAGAAGCTGGGACAGGAGCCGATCCCGGGGGCCTCATAGCGTTGTTCCTCATAAGCAGCTGGTTATTCTTCTCAGCGAGGAGAAGACAGGACAACAAGTCTTCGTACAATGTGTGTTTCATTGCACGGTATTGTTGTTGGAGCACAACATTCTCTGTGCTGAATGTGGATAATGTTTTCTCGAGGAGATCATTATCTGTCACATCCTCGCCACAGAGTTTCTGGATGGCAACAATACGAAAGAGTTCGTTGTTGTAATCATCTACGGATTTGTAGTCCTGGAACCGAAGGTTCTTCCAGTCGAAATCTGCCTGAGGCAACTGGACCATTTTCTGATGGTCATATCGCTTTTTCAGCGCTTGCCACAATTCAAGTGGATTCTCAAGAGTGAGATATTGCTGCTTAAGGCTCGGGGCCAGATGATGGCGTATGTGACATATCGCCTGAGACTGTCCCTTACGGGATGCGGTGTTACCGTCGGTAATACACGCATCGAGTTCTTTCGATGCAAGGAACAAGCGCATGTCTAGGGCCCACTCGAGGTAGTTATCCCCGGAGACGTGAAGGGCCTCGAATTCACATTTCTGAATGTTTGACATCTGAAACATGAGATTGATTTTGTTAGGGATTGTTTTGAGAAAATTTTGAATGCTGATGATGAAACTTTCTATTTTGAGAATATTTCTATTTTAGGAAAGTTTCTAAATTTGGAAAGTTTCTAATTTGGGTAATTTTCTAAATGAGGAAAGTTTCTATGTCGGGAAAATTTCTATATGAGGAAAGTTTTTATATGAGGAAACTTTCTATTAGAGGGAACTTTCTCGGAAATAATAAATTTTAAAGGGTATGGTTTTAGTTACCCCGAACATGATGTCGGTTTAATAGCTGTGATTTAATCGGTTAAAGCCGAATATAATTTCGGTTAATGAGAACCAGGTTTAGCCGGTTTTAGGCGGTTTAGGAGGAACCCTAGGGGAGCCGAATATGATTAGGGTTTTATCTAGGGTTTTAACGGTTTGGAAAACATATTTTGGATGTGATTTCGAGATATATAGGATCTGTGGTCGATGGTTTTAATAGTTTCACAAGGACAACAAAGAAATCACGTGAAAAGGACTAGGGTTTAAGCATTATGACTTACGATTTTGAAGATTACAAAATCGTGAATCAAGCTTAGGATTTAGGGTTGATTTTCTTAGTTTATTCAATCAAGTGTTTCAAGCAAGAGAATCAACAATCAAAATAAGCTGCAACAAGCTTATTAAACATGAAGAAAATCGAATAGGTTTATGCCATAAACATGGCCAAAAACGGTTGTTAGGTTTTTGTAGATTAGGGTTTTATAAAACGAGTTTAAAACCGTTGAACATGCATAAACTTGTAATTTAAACAATCAATCAACAAGTTATCAATCAATCATCAGAGTATCAAACACTTTCAATCAATTAGAGATCGATTTTTTTTTTTTTTTTATAGGGTTTTGAAGTGTTTAAACAACAGGTTCTATGGCTCTCAGTTTTAGAAGATATCTTTTCCACCTTTGGATTTCTGACAGGCTAATGAAACTGGGAGCTAATAGACCTCAGTTAGCCGCTACAAATTCCAAGGATTGATCACCAAAACTGGAGAAGCTGCTGGTTGAAGAAGGAAAAACTCGGATCTGGTTTTTTTTTTTTTTTTTTTTTTCGGTTGATCGTCGTGTACTGTAAGTGTGCGTGAGGGCGCGTCCGACGTTGGATCGACAAACGGTTTTCACCAGTAGATTCGTCTCGTCGAGGGCTTCGATTTGATATGTAGATCGTCTTCTGGTTCCTCACGGTTTGGAAGATATGCGTCTTTTAAGTTTCGACTTGCTTTTAGGGTTTTGGTGATGGCCGGATTTATTAGGGTTTTTCGCTCAGAGAGTCTTATCGTGCTGATAACGTGTTGTGAAAACTTCTTAAAAACTTTATTAATCACTGGAATGTATATATAGAGTACATAGGGAATCTAGGTTAAGTATAATGCCCTGATGGGCCTAATGGGCCGGTATAAGAGTCCATATATGATATGTGTTATAACACTGCTAAAATTGTTTGATTTTTTTACTTTCTAACCATAAGCACTTTGTTCAAAAAACCCATAAGCTCCACCTGCACCGGTTTAGGCCGCTGATTTAATCGGAGTGTCAAAACATCTCCAAATCTTACCAAAATAAACCGAAGCTGTCCAATTTCGTAATACAGTCTAAACCAAATCGTATCAAAATTAAACCGGAAATTGTTTGTACCTGGAGAAGATTTTATAGAGAGAGCATTGTTATACAACAAAATCAGAAAAAAAAAAAAGCAAAAAAGAAAGACAGAAGCAGAATCTACCAAGCTGAAATAGAAGAATTAAGCGTTCAGATTCGATTCCATGTCGAAGTTTCTACAGCTTTTTTTTGGTTTCAACATTTATCGTCTTTGTCTCTACTTAACGAGTTTTCTTAATACGGATTCTGCGCGCTGCTCAAATCGAGGTAGAGCCCATTCATGCTGAATTATGTCGAGACCATCTTTCTCTGCACTCAGGCTCTGATCAAAATTTCAATGCAAATGATACTGAATCAGATATGTCCACAGATCATCGAACATGAAAAGTAGAGTGAAAATTAAACAACATTTTGAAAAATGATCACAAAGTAGGTTGATATATAAATATGAATACCTTTGATGCATCAAATCCAAGCCCACCCATTTGCATCATACGTTGTGTGTCATCAATGGCTGCGTAAGAAGCAACAAAGTATACCATTATGACCAAAACTTATTAGAAGGTTTAGCTTTTGAGCAATGTGGAGAAAAATTGTTACGTGGGAATTAACCATTTTCATCTCCGAGAATGAGACTGAACAAGCCTCTTAATCCAAACAAGTTTAAGAAGTACCTGAAACGTAAAAGTAAAGCTCATGATACAAGAGAAAGAAGCAAGCAACTATGATTAGCATATCGAAAATCCGGAAAGGACCGAGATAACATTGAGTCCTTTATGTAACTTGGGTACTTACCAGGAACGACTACTCACATAGCTAACATCGACAGTGCTCAAGTCGATGCCATTCTGTAACATTGATCTGAACCTTTGAGTAAGTGGAAATGGTATTTTGGCTGTAAAATAAACGAAGAAGACTCAGATGCTATGGAAACATAAAAACTTGCATAGACTAGAGAATCAAGTAGACGATTAACTGGTGCTCAAAATAGCAGTGCAGCAGCCAAGTGTAGATATAATTTATAAAGTGACAGAAAAATAAAAAGAGCAGGAATTTCTATAGGAAATAAACCTGCAACAAATCCAGAGAAGAAGAAGTTGACAAATCCAAAAGTGAGCGTCTGCAAAATGGTAAGTTGTATCAGTTTCTTATATTACCAATCAACAAAAAAAGACAGAAATGGATATTTTCAAACTCCATCCACCTGGGGAATAATCATCGAAAGGTTTTTCTTCATCATATCCATGGCCATGTTAGGATCAGAAAACATCTGAGCTTGAGGGTTTGTGCCTTGGCCTTTGGGAACATGTAGCAAACCATTCTCCTGCAGCAATCAACAAATACTTTCTAAGCATCACTAATCCAAAGATGAAGACTAAAAACACTAATCAGAATCTGCACAGCTGATAACCCCTATGGATCACTCTAGTTTCACACAAGCAAAACAAAGAGATAATAAAAGAATGACGATAGACAATTGAAACCTTTCCTCGTGCCAAATTTTGCGCAGCTAATAACCAACTATACCTAGCTTAGTAGCACAATAATCGTCGAAAGGTAGCTAATTTCTAGAAAAATGATAACTATGCACATGACTGAAAAATTCATAACACTTTACGCATTGGCAATGTCTTCAATTCGATTAAACAAGCATTACAGAACTCATGTTGATTTTGACAAACAAAGATCTTCAAGTAAATTAGAGTACTGGAAGAACACAATACATCGCAAAGAATACTATGTACGTATCGCACAACTTGAAAGAGTCACTAAAGACACGAATTTCTCAAATCAAAAACTGGGTCAAGCGAAAGGGCAAATCTTCAGAAAAGCATACCTCATTGCTATAGTAGAGTCTCCGAGTGCGGAATGATCTCGGCGGTATGAAATTGGCACCGGATTTTAGATTTCGAGCTCTGATAATAACTTGCCTACAAAACACAAACACAATACCAGTTACAAACGAAACCCGAATCGAATCAGCAAACGAGACGATATATTCTACGCATAGATCAGAGAACTGAAGAACACTTACCCTTCTTTGACCATCTTAGCATCGGGAGCTGGAGAAGAACGCATGAGCTTGGAGACAAAGTATCTGAGAATACCGATGAGAACCATCACAACGGAGAGAGGAATCAGAACCCAATCTCTGATCGCCGTATCTAGAACCAGATCCTCCGCCATTGTAAATTCTCACCAATATCGATTTCTCCTCTTTTAAACCCTAATTCTCTCTCTCTCTCTCTCTTTCTCGTCTCCTTCTTCTGAGATCTTCTCTCTGTTCGATTCGGTGAAGCAAACACGATCTAAGACTCAGAGAATTCGACGATTTGTAAATTACAAGTGGGAATATTTTATTTATCTATTATTATTCTTTATTTGTTTTTTTAATAAAAGATCTAAAACCTTCTGGCTTAAACAGAGGCATCGCTAAGTCACCTTTATAAAACCCTAAAATCATTGTCACATAACCAAATCAAAAACCCTAGCAACTTCTTCTCATCGCTTCTCTCAGAACTCACGAACTCGGAGACGAAGAAGATGACGGTAGAAGCAGTGAACCCTAAGGCGTACCCATTAGCTGATTCTCAGCTATCGATAACAATCCTCGATCTTGTTCAACAAGCTACGAATTACAAACAGCTTAAGAAAGGAGCCAATGAAGCTACGAAAACATTGAACCGTGGGATCTCTGAGTTCGTGGTTATGGCTGCTGATGCTGAGCCTCTCGAGATTCTTCTTCACCTTCCTCTGCTCGCTGAAGATAAGGTATTGATTTCTTCTTATCTTTTTTTCTTATGAATCTCAATTAGTATACTCTTTGGTTCAAAATATTTTTCAACTGGCTCAACTGGAATGATCTTATGTACATGAAAATATTGAAGAACGTGTATACATCTATATGTAGAAATTGGACTAGTAGACTTCCCTTTGTGATTGTAAGTCATGATGTTATGTAATAAAAATCGGTGATTGTGTATATATTTGTTCTTGAATGTAAGAGACAGATTCATAATTCTTAGGCATTAGAAGCTATTTTTTGCACCAGTGATGAGTGTTTTTATATTGAATCTCTTATTTATTTAAGAGCTCTTGGTATATGCAATATCAGGAACATAGTTTCTGGGTATCATACTTTGTTGATTAATCAATGTTTAATTGACAAGAGATCCAAGAATGTGATTCTCGTTTTAAGCATATATTTGCTGTTTTTGCATAGTTGAAAATGGTTGTATATGCACATCTTTATCAGATTTTCAGCAATCGATTCACAAGTCTTATGATTTCTAATATTCTTGATCCAAGAATGTGATTCCCAATCTCTATTAGTTTTTCAGCAATTTGTTTCACAAGTCTTATGATTGCTAAACATTCTTGTCTGATACTGAAACCATTCTTGTCTGATACTGAAACCAATGATGTTGTGTTCTTTTCATTGAATGATTGCAGAATGTGCCGTATGTGTTTGTGCCATCGAAACAAGCCCTTGGAAGAGCATGTGGTGTAACAAGACCCGTTATCGCTTGTTCGGTTACATCAAACGAGGCTAGCCAGTTGAAATCTCAAATTCAGCAGCTTAAGGATGCCATTGAGAAGCTCCTCATCTAAGGTTTTTTGGTTTAGGGTATGAATGATGGGTCTCTTCCATTTATGGAAAAAAGGCTTTGACTGAAGCGAGTTTCTCTGCAACTTTTAGATTATGCTATCTGTGTTTTGAAGATTGTACTGTTTTTTTTTTCTTTTTTTTTTTCAATATTGTGTTGGTGCAAATGCAGTTTTGAACAACAACAGTTATTTCTGAATTGAGTTTCTTAGATTTTGATTATTGGTTTGGTGATTTTGGTTTTTTTTTTCTTAAGCAGCAGACAATGAGAAAATAAACATGTAAGAAGTTAAACGAAGCAATGAAGAATCTAGCATCAGTATGAAACAAACAGTTGAGCTTAAAAAAAAATTTTCTGCTTATGTTAATCTTTCTTTAATTTGCTGAAGAATTCACCGCCAAAAATGGTGTTGAGGGGTACAAAACAATTGAACAAATGTGATGAATTTATCTAGTAATTGATATGGTTTCATTAAACTCAAGTTTGAGACCACAAAAAAAAAAAAAAAAAAATTGCTTATGTTAATCTTTCTTTATAGTCAAAGGGCAAATCGGTCTATTTACGTGAAAGTCTATACATTTTGTATCGTCTCCTTTTGTTTCTCTACCGACTCAAATCTTAAGACCTATATTTAGATTACTAAACCGAGAAATTCTCTCGTCTTCAATCACATTCTCTGAAACTCACAACACAAATCCTGATTACAATCACAAAATCCAAAAGGTGATAGGAACCCTAGATTGAAACTCAAAAATCTATGGATTTTGTTTCGATTGCGTCTGTGATCTTCGTAATTGGATTCTGAAATCGGGAAACCTAAATTCGATTTTCTGGGTTTGTGTACAGAAAGAAGAGGAAGGTTTTTTATCTTGGGATCATGTCGTCGCACTGTTTGACGCTGAAGTCGGAGTGTATGCGCTGCAAATCGCCGTCCGATCTGTACGGAAGCTCGTGCAGGCATATGACGTTATGCTTCAAGTGTGGTAAAACCATGGCTGAGAATAAATCCAAGTGTATCGATTGTGGAACCATCGTCACGCGGCTGATTCGGGTTAGTGTTCTTTGCGTTTTTTTTTTTCTCTCCAATCTCAGAATCAATTCGTGTCTCTACTATTGAGCTGAACAATTCGATGTTAATTTAGGAATATAATGTTCGTGCGGCTGCACCCACCGATAAGAACTACTTCATTGGTAGATTCGTGTCTGGTCTTCCCAATTTCAAGAAAGGCTCTGAGAATAAATGGTCTCTTCGTAAAGATATACCACAAGGTCGTCAGTTTACTGATGCACAACGGGTATTGTGTTATCATCATGTTCCTTGTACAAATCATTGTGGAGGCTTTTGTCTGATTCATTGTGTGGAAATCGTATTTTTATTAGGAGAAGTTAAAGAACAAACCTTGGATCTTGGAAGATGAAACTGGCCAGTTTCAGTACCAAGGACATCTTGAAGGCTCCCAGTCTGCAACTTACTATCTCTTGGTGATGCAGAACAAAGAGTTTATCGCTATTCCCGCTGGTTCTTGGTATGGAGAAACATTTTCTCAAGATTCTTTTGTTGGTATTATAACTTTTGTGGTTGGAGTCTAAAGGCAGATTCTGCGTCGAGTTCACAAATGCTATTTCGCTTCAACTTCTGACCTTTTTCTATTGTGTTAGGTATAACTTCAACAAGGTTGCACAGTATAAGCAACTTACTCTGGAAGAAGCGGAAGAGAAGATGAAGAACCGTAGAAAAACTGCTGATGGGTATCAAAGGTGGATGATGAAAGCTGCAAATAATGGTCCAGCGTTATTTGGGGAAACGGAGAATGACAAAGAAGCCGGTGGAAGCAGTGGAGGAGGTGGTAGGGGTCGTAAGAAGTCATCAGGCGGTGATGAAGAAGAAGGAAATGTCTCTGACAGAGGTGAGGAAGACGAAGAGGAAGAGGCATCACGGAAAAGTAGGCTCGGGCTTAATAAGAAGAGTAATGATGATGATGAAGAAGGTCCGAGGGGTGGTGATCTTGACATGGATGATGATGACATTGAGAAGGGTGAGTAGTATTGATTTGCTGTTATCTATTTAAGAAAACTGGAGAAATTTTCTGTCAATATTGATAATGCGTTGATTGTTTGTAGGTGATGACTGGGAGCATGAAGAAATTTTCACTGATGATGATGAGGCTGTTGGTAATGATCCCGAGGAACGTGAAGATCTTCTGGCGCCTGAAATTCCTGCTCCTCCAGAAATAAAGCAGGTCGGTTTTTTTTGTATATTTCTCCACTTGCAATGCACAATTCTCTGTGAAACTGAATACATTAATGTTGACTTCTTTTTTTCCACTTTTCTTGCAGGATGATGACGATGAAGAAAACGAAGAAGAAGAGGGAGGATTGAGCAAATCTGGTAAAGAGTTAAAGAAACTGCTCGGCAAGTCTAATGGTTTGAATGAATCTGATGAAGAAGACGACGATGACTCAGATGATGTAAGCCCTCTTCAGTTTTCGACACACTTTGCTTTTTGTTTTCTTCTAAATCAAACTGTTCATTTCTCAAGCACACTCATTTTTATTATATCCGTGTTGCTATAAACTGGTTTTTGATACAAGAATATCATCCTGAATGGCATTTTTCATAGGATGAGGAGACAAACTTCGGTCCAATTACGAATTCAAAACAGAAGGATGCGACCAAAGAAGAACCTGTTGAGAGCACTCCTCCAAAACCTGCACCCTCTGTATCTTCTCGTGGAACACCTTCTGCAAAACCATCCAAGGGAAAGAGAAAACTAAATGATGGCGATGCTAAAAAACCAAGCAGCTCTGTTCAAAAGAAAGTGAAGACTGAAAGTGTAAGACACTCGATTCTGTTTATCATAGGTTTAAAATATTCAATCTATGAGGCTAAGCATCGGCGTTAACAGATAAGGGATTGTATTACATATCCTTGTTGGAGTGTTTACTCGTGTTGTCTTGTGATTTCTGACAAAGCAGGTTTTTGTAATCTTTGTAAGCAGGAGTCGAAATCTTCTTCGGTGAAGGAAGAGAAAAGTAACTCGATTTCTAAATCCAACGCCCCGACAAAAGCCGTGAAACCTGAATCAACTTCAGCTCCTGCAGCTTCAGCTGCTACGGGGCCTGTTACTGAGGACGAAATCCGTGGTGTTCTGATGGAGAAGAAGCAAGTCACTACACAGGACCTTGTCTCCAGGTTTAAGGCAAGACTTAAAACCAAAGAGGTAATATTTGCTATAGGACTCTAATCTAATTCCTTCATTAAGAATTACATGGTAGTTAATATGGTCTGAGCTTAATTTCTGAGAATCAATCCTTTTTACGAAAATCTTTACAGGACAAGAATGCCTTTGCTGAAATTCTGAGGAAGATCTCAAAGATACAGAAGAACGCAGGATCACAAAACTTCGTCGTTTTGAGAGAGAGATGAGACTTTACGATTTTCAGAACTAACTCTCTTTTTTTTTTTTTCATGATCTCATGCGAGTTAATCTAAGAATAATCATCTTTTCTCATTTCTTGATTTTGAAATGTTTAAACAGATCGATTTTGTTCCTAGTGACATCTTTGTTTCACCTTAACACAGTCTTTACTTATAACCAGAACAAGAGGATCAGGAACAAAGAAACAAATCTAGAGAAAGTTTAACGTGTTTTTGCTGAGCAATATAATGACTTATCGTACGAATTCTGACTGAGTTATAAAAAATTGCTAAAGACAATTGAAACTATGTATCTTCTTCATCTGCAATTCTGCAAAAATAGTCGTTTTGATAAATATCAAAAAAAAATAGTTGTTTTGATAAATATCAAAAAAAAAAAATAGAGTTCACTGTCTCAGAATATGGTGAGGAAAGTAAAATGATGTGAATTTTTAACGGAAAATATTCCTCTTTGGTTGAGGATTTTAAAAAAGCATTTTTGATGACATAATCAAGAATCAAAAACAATATCAGATTTGTAAGTTTATTAAAAATTAGGGGTATTCTTATAGTTGAAACATTTCGCAAAGGCTCTCGAAACAGGTGATATTTTAGGCGACTTCTGCGAAACTCTAGCTTCGACTTTTTCGATCCAAAATTTCCAGATTTCTGGATTAAATCTATTCCAAAGCTTCGATAATCTTCAATTCCACATGATGGAGCAGATAGAAACCCAGAAGGAATTATGACAAACACTTCAAAGATTAAAAATTGGAGCGAATCAAGAAGCATAGTCGGTTCACCAAGATGCTCAACTTGAGTTCCAGAGGGATCACCGACTTTGTTTGGTTGCTAAAGGGCTTAACCCAGATCATCAGAATCCGGCCGGAATCAAGGCGGTGATGCCCAAAGCCTGAAGTCTTATTGGACAAGTTGAAGGTCAAGTCAATGATGATGACACCGTTAATTTCTATTTCAAAAAAGAGAGCATAATCTCACGACGGTGTTGGAAGGTGGACCTTATACCTATAGGGGCTGGATGGTGGCGCTTGACCGCTGGAGCAATATGAGGTATCCAGATTTCCTTCGTCAATTCCATTTTGGGTTAAGATAAACAAGCTTCCAGCGATGTATCGTCGTCGAGGTATGGTCAACAGCATCGGCTCTAAATTAGGTCACGTTGATGATGTCCTGATCATCGAACAAACTATTAATCATCTGGCTGAAGTCTGGGTCAAGGTGGATTTCGATGTTGACTCTCCTATAACAACTCTGGCTCGATCTGTTGATCATGTCAAAGACTGCTCCAGTTGAATTAGAATTCAAAAATTCTGTACAACCTGTGGTAGCCTCAAGCACAGCTTTGATGTCTGCCCCCATGCGCCAAGTCTACCACCTCAGATTGAGCAACTGATGCAAATTGGCAACAATCCTTCTACTGCAGCTCAAGACAGGTTGAATGTTATAGCAGGTCTGAATTCCTTCACACTCACTGGTGAGCCTCCTCGTATTCAGGGTCTACCTCTTCTTCTGCCTCCGACTACGATGACGCAGAGTCAGAATGGTGCCTCTACTAATTCTAACATACCGGAAGCACACGTTGGAGACCATCACCCGGAGTTTGGAGATACTGAAATAGAGACAATCGAGCAGGGTATAAAGAGGAAGTTCTCTGATGCAACAGATGTGGCTGGTCCTTCATCATCTAAGAAACCAAATACTACTGAGTCCAAGAACAAAGGTTCGGTGGGTCCCCTTAAACCACCAAAACAACAATAAAGATATTACACTTGAATTGTCAAGGTCCCAGACCTTGACAATTCAATGTCTTTATAGATATCAGGAAGTCTTCTAGACCTGATATCATGTTCCTCACTGAAACTAAGAACGGATATGATGTAGTAGGAAAGCTTTGTAAAGATCTTAACTATGCCCACTCTTTGGGATGTTAATATTGAGCTAACTGTTGATGTATCTTCTACCTTTTACAACACTGATGTGTACATAACTGATGGTGCTAATGTATTTTGCTTGTCTTATATCTATGGTCATCCTAACTTGAAAGATAGAAATATGCAATGGAATCGCATGATTTCTGATGTTGAAGCAGGTTTTATTGTGGTAAACCAAGGCTGGCTTTGGGGGATTTCAATGATATTAAATATGCAAGTGAAAAAGAAGGAGGAGCTTTCAGGTCAGAATCATCCTTTTATAACTATCGTAGAATGCTTTCAGTTTGTGGATTTCATGATGTTAAGACATTTGGATGTAATTTTCTTTACCTATAACCAGAACAAGAGGATCAAGAAAAAAGAAACAAATCCAGATAAAGTTTAACGTGTTTTTGCTGAGCAATATAATGACTTATCATACGAATTCTAACTAAGTAAAACAAAAAATTGGTAAAGACAGTTGAAACTTTCTTCTTTACCTGCAATTCTGCAAAAATAGTCGTTTTGACCCACATACATTTTTACGTACCCTAACTGCAGAACATATCCTTGATGCATAATCGTTTGCCAAGAAAAGCATAGCTAATGCATCTAAAACCATAAATTAAGAATCAAAAACAACATTAGATTTGTAAGTTGATTAAAAACTAATATAATTAGGCATCTTTACGATTAAGGACTGCAGAACATATCCTTGATGCATATACATTTTTACGTTTTAACCCACATACAATTTTACGTACCTTAACTGCAGAGCATATCCTTGATGCATAATCGTTGGCCAAGAAAAGCATAGCTAATGCATCTAAAACCATAAATTAAGAATCATAAACAACATTAGATTTGTAAGTTGATTAAAAACTAATATAATTAGGCATCTTTACGATTAAGGACTGCTCATTAACCTTTACATTAATTATTTTTATATTATGGTAAATCAAAATATATTTTACTTCAACACATGTTTAAAATAAGAAAAACTATATATGTCAAAATATTATGAGAAACAAAATTTAGTATAAATTATTGTTAAAACAATTTTAATTTAAATACAAAATGTTCAATTAATAGTGAATTTAATGTTATTTATGAAAGGAAATCATATCTTGTATAATTACAAGCTCTTAATTACAATCACCCAAGCAACTTAACTTATTGTTATAGTATTTATATATCCTTAACCCATAAAAAAAAAAAAATCTATACAAACCTTACATAATCTTTTTGTGCTAACTAATGGCAAGAACAAAGCCGTGTCCAGATAAACCATTCGATCCAAACAACCAATTCAACATATTGATAACATTGAAAGAATCAGATACAGGTTCGAGTAACACGATAACGATGTCTAAAGAGTTAGTAGAAGCCAACTTATTTCCTTGGTGGAGTAAACATCTTTGTGCAAAATTATCACAGCACAAGTCGGTAGAATTGGTTGATCTTTTCGAATATGAGTCCAAGATTACAACAACTCTTATCATGAGAAAAGAAGAAGATGGAAATTTCAGATTTCATGGTTGGGGTAGTATTCTCGGAAAAAGGAATTTCAGGACTGGCGATATTATTGGATTTTGGTGGGATAAATATTATACTAGACTTAATTTTGAGTTACTTTTAATTGCTTAGTTGATGCATAGACCAGATCTTTGCAATATGTATCATATCTGGAATATGTATGTATACCGGGTTTTGTCGTGTTTGATCGAGTCCGGTTACTTTTATACAATGGAACCTTATCTTATTCATTTTTTCAGATTTTTTTTTTAATATGATTTTAACAGACAGGAAATGTTAATATATACAAGGATATGATCTTTGATTATTTTCTAAAAAAAAAAAAATTACCATTATACCATACAAGGATATCATCTTTGATTATTTTCTCATACAACAGAATCTTTAAGATACTGTAATTCCCCACAGTTCATTTTTTATGTAATATCACTATCAATATTATGAATGTTAAAAGTGATCAGTGTACTTTTGGTTTGTAAAACATTGTGATTTATGTATCATAAACTTAGTTGATAATGAATCTAATGAAAATCATGAAAGATATATGTATTTCACTGAAATTATTTGTTATTGCAATATCAAATAGAATGAAACATAAGAGAAAATTTGGCAAAAAAAAAAAGTCATAAAAAAGCAAAAAGTAAGTATATCAACTATATAGTCAACTGTTTTAAAATTCATTTAATCATTCATATTATGGTCATTCAACATATGAACATATGTCAAAACGTGTTATTGGCAAATGATTATAATGATAATTTTGTATGAAATATCATATAATCTTACGTGCTTTGCAGTCATATAATCATAATTACAACTACATCATGTTCAGAACGATATTTATTTTATTTCATGGTCAATTAACACATCTCAAATATTTTTTCTATAGCAAATATTTTTTCTATAGCAAACATCTCAAATAGTGTATTTTTTTTTTCTAATTTCAAATAAAAGTCTTCAATTAATAGGAAATCTGGTGATAATTGTGAAAGCAAATCGTATCTTATATTCTCACAAACTCTTAATTACAATCACACACGCTACTTAAAGTATTGTTATAGTATATAAATACCTTAACCCATAAACAAAATTCATCAGTACAAACATTGCATATATAAACCTTATAAATTCATCAACTCAACGTTTATATTACATATATCCTTTCGTGCTAACTCATGGCAAAATCAAAGCTGTGTCGAGATACGCCATTCGATCCAAAAAACAAAATGAACATCTTGATAAAGTTGAAAGAATCAGACACCGGTTCGAGTAATACGATAACGATGTCAAAAGAGTTGGTAGAAGCCAAAATATTTCCTTGGTGGAGTACACATCGTTGTGCAAAATTGTCACGACACAAGTCGGTAGAAATGGTGGATCTTTTCGAATACGATTCCAAGATTACAACAACTCTTACCATGAAAAAAGAAGAAGATGGAGATTTCAAATTTTATGGTTGGAGTAGCATTCTTGAAAAAAGAAATTTCAAGACTGACCATATTATTGCATTTTGGTGGGATGATTATCACGATAGACTTAATTTTAAATCACTTTTTGTTGCTTACCTTTAATTGCTTAGATGATGGACTAGATCTTTGCAATATCGATCTGTTCTCGAAGATGTAGGTATATACCGGGTTTTATCATGTTTGATCGACCGGTTAGTTGTTTTTTATAACTTATTATTATTTGCTGATCTTTTGATTAAACTGTCTTAGTTCTATTACATTATCAATAATGTAGTGAAAGAAATTTGTGAGCTCTTATTTTTTTCCTGTTAAAATTTATTTAATCAATATATCATAAATAAATCTAAATCAGTGTATTGTGTAAAATTGTTTCGATCTTGTCATTTTATGTTAGATAATCCCCTGAGAGAGCTTCGATTTCAAATCAACACATGTCCAATTAACATATTGATAAAACAAAACCAGCCCTAATCTTGCGAAAATTTAGAAGATTATCTCACATTGATTAGTCCTTATAACGGCATGGTAACCGGTCTTAATTAATGATTGGTATAGAACCGGTTACGAAATTGAGAATGTCATGTCCTTTTTATTTCATCTATAAATCAACTATCAAGCATCGAAAACTGTATAAGACTAATAAATTGATTTAGCAAGACTAATAAAATTAGGCATTGTTAAGACCACAAATTAAACATCGAAATTTAAAATTAGTAAAGTTGATTTTGCAAAAATAATAAAAGTAGTAATATATAGGCATCGTTAAGACTTAAGACACAATGGCTGCTCATGAACTAGAGAAACAGAGATTGCATCGAGGAAGTGCCCTAATTTATCTAAGAGAAGGCTCTCTAAAAATGGTGTTTTCTCCTCCCATTTTCTTCTTCTCTCCCTTCTCTCTAATAAGAAAAAAAATTAAGAATGCGAATTTAACCCATTAAAAACGAAAATGTGTTATCGGAGAATTAAAGCTCAGTAAGTAGATGAGTCGATATCGGAGAATTAAGGGATTAAAGAAAATCGAAACTTGTTAACAGATTCTGGAAAATATTAGTTTGAATTAAAGGAATTCAAAATTCTAACCCTAGCCGTCGCGGGAGATGAGAAAGGAGGAAGAGGAAGTGATGTTGTTTTATAAACCGAGTCCATAGGGGTAGAAATGTCTTTTCGTCGATTCTTTGCTTTTGGCTTAATACTCTGTCTCCGAGTTGTGTGGTAGAAACTTTTGTATGCTCTGCTTTTGGACTTGGGTTCTAAATTTAATTAAACTGAACTAAACCATGTAAAACTGATTTGTTTTAGTTGTTTTTTTTATCCAACACAACAGTATCGTAAAATATTTTCTTTTATAAAAATCAAATTAAAATGGAATCGAGAATAGAAAATAAAACCGAGTGATATTGAGAGATTTCGAAAAATAGTATTTCCTCCGTTTCACAAAGAGTGTCGTTTTAAGGTTTTATTTTTGTTTTACAAAGAATGTCGTTTTATATTTTCAATGCAGAATTTTAAATAATATTCCAGTTTTGACCCTATTAATTTAATGTATTAATTAAAGAAAAAAAGTTATTTAATGCATTAATGAAGGACAAAATAGTATTTTTAATAGTTTTCTTAATAAGTGTGAAAAATGTCAGAATGACATTCTTTATGAAACGGAGGGAGTATGTATGTTCTTTGGAAAAAAAAATCATATCTGATTTTACTAAAACAAAATAAAATAATATCCAAATATAATAGGCTCAATCAATAACGAATCTACGGATATTCATGTAGCATTGAATTTCTTCTAGTCACAACGCAAACTCATAAATACAATCTCTCATAAGATTATACAATAGAGTGTTGAATATATTTATTGAACAGTTGACTCTATAAAATGGTGTGTTGAAAACAAAAAAAAATGACGTGAATTTATTTCTGTTGAATGTTTTCAATTAATTGAAAACCAAAAAGTAGAGACAAAAACGACATGAGTCATCAATTGGTTGGGTGAGAAAAAAAATTTAATTAATATATAGTTAATTAGTTAGTTAAAAAATTTAGTTAATATATAAACCAAAATTCTTTTAATTACCTTTTTAACTACCAAAATCCTAACAATTATCTTTTTCCAAACCAATCTTCAAATCAATCCCAAAATATACCAAATTATAGTTATTTACCAAATTTTTTCATGCCGTCAGTTGTTCTAAACTATCGTCCATATTATGGATTGATGATGCCATATCCATCTCAAACACCTCCTTATTCTCTTACTCCAACGGGTAATAAAATTGTTCTAAATGTTGGAGCAATTGAATTTCCTAAATTTTCTACACAAATTGTTCTTGTTAGTATGAGCGGTGTTCATGAAACCACTCCTGATTTTCTTATGTTTATTCATGTATTGTATTTAATTTTTAGGTTTTCATAATTTTAATTGTTTTAATGATAATTATTTCTATTTTTTATTTTTATTAATTAAAAACATAGTTAAAATATAAAATATTTTTTAAAATTTTAAGTATTTAATTTAATTTTACTCAGAATTATTATTAATTTGTACTATAATAATCATAAAAGATAATAAAAATATGAAGTAAAAGTTGTGTGGTAGAATGTTTAATTTTTATTAAACAAAACTATTGTAAATAGAAACGTTAAATTGTTTGTTGAATTATTAAAATGGTAATTTTTTCAACAGTTGTAAAATTTTGTCAACAGTTTAAACACTTACAATGGTTTGTTTAATTTTAGTCCGAAATTATGTGGCAAAATTAGAGTTGAAACTTTTCAACACCGTGAAAAATTTATAAGTGGAACATTCTTTAACATATGGCAGATTTTGAATGGGAAAAAATATATTGTATGATAATATATATATATATATATATATTGTGACATATGAGTTGAATTGATTGGTCGCTGAGATTTTCAATTTTTTTTTCATCTCAATTATTTAACATCAATTATTTCATAATAATTATATATATAAATATATGTTTATATCAAAATTCATCATTTTTTATATTCTATAAATAGAAACTTGTTTAATTTGATTTGGACACATAAAAAAATTAAAAACATTATATTTTCTAATTTATTTTATTGCATTTTAATTGTTTTTGGTCATTATATGTGTTTTAATAATAATCATCTCTATTTTTCATTTTATTATTTGTAATTTTTTTTATTATAATAGGTAATCACAAAAACTAAAACATAAAAGAAAATAAAAATGTGAAATAAAATTGGTGGAATATAATGTTATACTTTTATTAAACAAAATCATTGTAGAAGTAAAATTTTAGTGAGTGTTGAATTATGATGTGGAAGAAAGAGAAAATGATGTAGAGAATATGATATAGAGGGTGTTGTAACTCTTAACCAATGACAAAACAAAACAAAACAAAAACATTTCCCACCAAACTAACCAAAAGATTTTGCGATGTTCAAGTAGACAAGTCAATAATTAACCATTATCAATATTTTTGTGGTAAATTATATTTCACAAATTTTAATTATAATTGTTTTCAAGCAAATGTCAGAATCAAATGAATTGCAAAATCTCTATATCCTATAATATTATGACATGTTAAAAGTGATCAATATACTTTTAGTTTGTAAAATATTATAATTTAAGAATGATAATGAATCTAGTGACAATCATGAACGCTAAATGTAATGTTACTGAAATTACAATCACACATTAACTTACTATTACAATGTCAAATAGATAATTGAAAATATAAAAGAAAAGTTGGCAAAAAGAGGTAATAGAAAAAGCAAATGAAATATTTTTTTAATATAAAAAAATGTATGTAAAAATTTATAGTCCATTGTTCTATAATTTACGTAATTATTCATTTATGGTTAATCAACATACGTCAAAATGTGTTTTTGGCTAATGATTATTGATTATAATGATAGTTTGTATTAAAGATCTGATCCTACATGCTTTACAATCATAAATTCATAATTACAATCACATGCATGCATCAAATTTTTTATGATTATAAATAGTCTTAACATAAACAAATTCTTTTATATCAGTCTTACAAAACTCAATTTCATATATTTGTGTGTCTTCTGTACTCATCATAAGATAAGATGGCAATGTTGGATCAAAACAAACCGTGGAGCATTCCGATAAAGTTGACAGCATCAGACACAAATTCAGATGGAGGTGGTACAATAACGTTCCCTAAAACATTACTGGAAACCCAATTGTTTCCTTTGCGGGGTGCGGCTCGTACCAAACGAGTGTCACATGATAACAAGGAAGAGATTGTGGATGTTCACGATTATTATCGTGATATTTCGACATTTCTTGTCATGAAAAAAGATGATGAAGGAAACTTCAAGCTATCTGGATGGGGTACAATTTGTGATAGAAGAGAATTCAAGGAAGGTGATACAATTGGATTTTGGTGGGAAAATGCAAGACTTAATTTCACACCACTGATCATGAGTCTTGTCCAGCCCACTCCATCCAAATGCAAATGCAAATGCCAATGCAAATCCAAATCCAAATGCAAATGCAAATGCAAATGTTATGCAAATACAGATGCAAATGCAAATGTATCAAGTCCAATAGTTCTTTCTGATTAAAATGTGTTGCTTATTTGAACTCGTGTTATAAAGCGAGTTTTCATATTTCGTTTGTTTATATTATATAATATATATATATATATTATTTATAATGAGAATAGTAGTAATATAGAAAAAATTATTGAAAGCAAACAAAAATTTATGAAAGCATATCAACATATGTCATTATATAGGTGTACGTCATTAGAATAACAAAAAATGTACACTCAAACTCTTGAGATGTTAATATTCTACAACTATTTCAACTATTTGAGTTCGAAAATTTAAAATTTGTTATTATTACAAGAAATATTCTTATTTCACTCTAGAATACCATGACTTCATAAGTTATATGTATACTATGACAATCATGAAAGATACATATATTTTTCTAAATTACAATAAGATATATATATATATATATATATATATATATATCATAAGTGAAAGTTTGGCAAAAAGAGGTAATAAAAAAAAGTAAAGTGAGATATTTTATAAAAAGTAAGTATATAAAATATATAGTCAACTGTTTAAAATTTTATTTAACTATTAAGTTTATGGGTAAATCAGCATACAGTATGTCAAAATGTGTTTCTGGCTGATGATAATAATGATAATTTTTTTAGTCATATCAACATATGTCAAAATGTGTTTGGAACGTGAGGTAGTACAAATAAGGGCATAGGAACTGGCTGGTGCTAAGTGTGTGTTAATTTAATAGTATCGAGAGACAACAGTTTTGATCAACAATTCTGGCCTAAAATAAAGGAGCTAGAGTAGTCGTGAGTAGCTTTCTGGTCAATTTTCAGTTAAAAATAACCCCGTCTTGTGGAAGTCTTAGTTGTTCTATTTCTCTGCAGGTTTTGTAGGATTTTTCTGTTTTTGTAAGGCTTATAAGTTCACTATGAAAAAAGTATTCAGATTTTACATTTTCTCCAGATAAAAGGAAGAGGTTATTTCACCTTTACAGAAACAAACAATGTAAGGAAGGATCTTCGATAGAAAACATGAGAATTGCTACCACTTCCAAAAGATTCTCATGGCAGTATACAGAGGTTAGTTCTCTATGTTTTATAATTTTCAAGATAACTTTCATATTTTTTGCTATGGAGAGACTGAGAGTTTTTGTATGAATTAAGAAACAAACAAGATGAACATAACTTTGTATATGATTACACATTTAATAAAGAAACAGACATAAAGCCAGATGATCATCCAATAATCATATGAATCAAAACTAGTCTTCAATTTATAGAAAGTTTCTGGATTCAATAAATAGAAACTCACAAGTAATTAGCCAGCCATGGAAGATCCTTGTTGTCTTTCAAGGCAAAAGCAACATCATCACTTGGAAAATTAAGTTGCAGCTTCTGCAATCTGTGCCTCTCTCCAGGTTCACAGAGTATGATTCTGCATTCACCGAGTTCGCATCCCACCTTGAGAAGAATGTCCCAACCAGGGAAAGCTTCTCCATTGCTAAAGCAAAAAGAAGACACTGTCGCTGCAACTTTGTCAAAGGTTGTCTCTGCCATTCCTGTTTTGTAAAGCTCATGAACCATAGCTGTCAAGAAGATCTTACTCAGTTTCGATACGCTCTTCATAACTTGAATGTGAGGTGCTTGAAACATCTCTTGGATCGCTGCGTCAACATCTCCCATAATCACCAGCTGGTTCTTTGCAGCGGTTTTGTTACTCTTCAGACGGTAATCCGCCACTTCTGCTGCACGCCTGCATATCTCAAGCGCCCTTCTTGCGTCTCCTGAAATCGCGGCTACTTTTCTCGAAGCAAACTCAATAGCTGGCTTCTCAAAAGCATCGATTCCTTTCAACCTCGTAGAAATGATTTCTTGTAGCTGAGTGTGGTTATAAGGACCAAAACATAGTCTCTGTATACCCATTCGGCTTGAAATCCGAGGAAGCAGCTTCTCTGGAAGATCCATAGTGTTTGCTATTCCCAACACAATCAGCTTGGAGTTAGGCTTGGTAGGCCAATCAAGAATGTTGTATAACACCGACTGGTTTCTAGTGACTAGAAGATCAAGCTCGTCTATGAGAAGTATGCAAGGCTTATCATCTTCCTTCCCAATCTTTTTCCCTTCTGCAAACCTCTCATTCAGAGAGTGTAGAGCTTTCTTCCAACTGACACGATGACCACTCAATGCTTCATAGATTACGGTGTAAATGTTCTCAGGTGAAGCCAATTTGAGACCATTGATCTCCACAAAACAATACGGGTTTACGCTTCCAGCTTCAACCTCAGCCTTCAGGTTCTTCATAACAGATAGTACACTGATAGTCTTCCCAGTCCCTGGAACACCATGAATGTACATGCATCTTCCTAAACACTGATCATCCGAGATTGAACCTTTTATAAACGCAGTGATCTCTTCCATTTCTTTGTTCCTACAGGGAAGAGACTTGGGACGTGTCGCCAACAACAAAGTAGCTTTCGCTTTTTCTAACTCAGTCTGCTTATGACATCTCACATGTTCAGGAATCCGCTTCGCTCCCACTTTCTCAAGTCCAAAGAAACGTCCTTTAAGAGAATTCGCAGCTCTTGCGCTCGTTGAACCTCCTCTCTTACTCTTTGAATCTCCACGGCCACTTTCTTCATCATCATCAAACTCCATCTCTTCATCATCACTATCAATCTCCTCCTCCTCTTTCTTAGAGTTCCATTCATGGTCACTCTCGGAATCTCCATCAGCCAATTCAGCCAAACGCTTGAAGCTATGCCAATGCACATCATATTCATACTCACATAAAAACACATCATTTCCATCATTGCTTGCCTTTGAAAACTCTTTGGGACACTTCACAAAACAATGCCTGAGTATACATTCCATCTCAATATCAGCAAAATCATTCGTCAAATAAAGCTCTCGTTTCAGGTTATGCTTTTGACGCCCTGAGGCAGTCTCTTCAGGTATCATATACCAATGAGCTCTAATCCAATACACACCATCTGCTTCTCTCCACAGCTTCTCAATCCGAGCAGCCCAAAGATCGCTAGAAAGAAGCTTCTCCCTCGCTGTTCTCATCAGTTTCTTCCCTTCCGGTGGTTTCGGAGCCTCAAGTGTCTGACCTGACTTACGAACCTCACAAAATCCACAGATCCAATCACCTTCTGGAACCTCTTTCAATGGAGGCTTCAAGCATTTCAAATGAAACCCACCTAAGCAATCATCACACTCAATCATTACGTTACTACCTGATTTGAAGCAAATCCGGCAATCTTCGATCTCTGGGTCTTCTTCTTCGTCAGAGACCGCGTCTTCTCTCCTCTTAACATACACATCGTCGCCGACTTCGAATTCGACACCATCGAATTCCACTTTGTTGTAGTAGACTCTCTTATTCGAACTTGTTTTCTTCTCTTCGGTTTTTTTCCTCTTCTTCGTCGTCTCCGATCGATTTGGGGATACAGGAGAGAACGAAACTTCAGAAACTAATGAATCTTTCTTCGATTTACCGTTTTTCTTCTTCGGAGTTGTGAGATTTTCGGGTTTCTTCAACTTCGCTTCGAAATCATCATCGGTGGTCCGTTTTCTGGGCGCTCTCTCCCTTTTTTGAATCAGGTTCATTTCTTCGATCGATTCTCTCTCTCGACCATTGATTGAGGCGATATTCTCTTGCCCATTTCCCAGATCGATCCGTCGAGAAACATGGCGAGCGGATCTGCGAAGAGGGGTAAGTGTTTCTGGGGTTTGGGGAGTGAGCAATGTTGAAGAAGAAGGAGACAAATACGATTTGCGATAGATGTTAGTTTGGGTTTTGATCGATTTGGGAGTTGCAGCAGCCATGGATGTGCAGAGCTAGGGTTTCTGGGCAAAGGAGAGAGAGGAAGGAGGTAGAGAGAGAAAGATACTGGCTGGTTGGAGAAGGAAGGGGCTTTAGTGAGAGAAATTTGGCGGGAAATGTTCCCTCGAAGAAGAAATGTATTTATTTTTAATTACTTTATAAAATAGGCATTTAATTTGGAAATGAAAGATTTGGTTGAGTTTAATAGAGAGAAAATAAAGATTCATGGAAATTCAAGATTATATAATTGACTAATGACTTTATGACTACTGAAATAGTTCTCTTAACTTTAAATACACATCGATTATGAGCTAAAATTAAGAGATTACAGCTATTTCATTTATCAGCCATTAATCTTGGGTTTCCGTAAGATAAGTCTGATGTTTAATGTGGGTTTCAAGATTAAGTTGGATTTTGGTTTTACAAAAACAGTTTAAGAATGTCAAGTATTTAGTTTGATTTTCATTGTAAATAGCCTTCTTTTGGTTAATCGCAAACAACAATGTGAACAACAAAAGTTTCCAATCATTTGCGTTTGAAATCTGGTTAGTAATCTTTTTTATACAGAAACACAAACGCAATTTGCTTTTGAAATAATGGAAATCTTTTAAAATCAATAAGTGGTTTGTCATAATTTATGTAAAGGTGATTTGCATCAATATTATGTTTGGAAGAGCAAATAAAGAGATTACCGACGAAAGACAGTCAATTATGTGTATAACAGTATTCAACGAAAAAAAAGAGGTGGAAATTACGAGGTACCCTTTGCTCCCGAAAAGAAAATATCGTTTTTTCTGACCCCCGATGGAACCACACCATTTTACACAAACACACACGCTACCATGTTTCTGAAACACTAACAACGTAAACTTTATGAACTACTTTCTCCAAACTTGAAACATTGTCGTCTAGTGAATATCGTGGGATATGTAGTGGGTCACGTAAATAGACTTGTGCGAATTGGTAAATATCATAGGATCTGTAGTGGGTCACATAAATAGACACAACCTCATAACATCCTAAACCTCCGCTAGTAAACAACATTATTAGGGTTGTCTACAACGAAGATTTACGAAGGTATGACTACTCCTCGATGAATATAACTACTCCTCGATGAATATAACTACTCCTCGATGAATATCGTGACTACTTTGAGTTAGTAGTTAGTTATTTAATGTTTGTTTTCTTTCTGGTGAATGTAGATGTTGGAGAGACAAATGGTTTTGCTTGTGAGGGGGAAATGGTTCGAAGGCGGAAATGGAGTGTTGACTTTTCTGACGGAACGCACATGGAATAGCCAAGCAGTTTTTCTCAGCTCAAGGATGGAGTTCAAGGAAGTGGTGAAGCTGACCAAAGAGAAAATGGGGATAAACGAGGACGCCGCCGTAGCTCTGACTTACCAATGGCCCTCTTACATGCTTATGGACGACGGCAGGGACGCACCACCAGTGTCAATCCGAACGGATGACGATGTCGCGCTT
>NW_006256756.1:2764612-2791370 GCF_000478725.1 Eutrema salsugineum | reverse complement strand
AGGGAAGCGCAGACCCGCCATGGACAACTGGGATTAACGCACAGGAACTCCATATAGCTTGGAGTTGAACGTGGAGTCCTGAAATTCAATTTTCGGTTGATGGCATGGATGACCATCTTAATCTTGCACTCCACTTTGTTACGAAAAATCCTGTCTACAAAATTTCGTCCCCCTCGTACTGCATATCCCTCAATGCACTATCAATTCCTGCATTTGGAAAATTCCATCGGATTATTATATATTCACACAAGTAGTTAACTGCCTAATAACTACTCACATGTAAATAACTACTCACCGTCATCAGAAATTTCATCTACGATTGGGGGAGCATCCCTCCCAAACATGGCAGGTAACTCTTCGGTCTCATTGAAGACCCCATTGATGGTTTCATCTGCGCAGCTGTACCGGGCGGAATGATTGCTACATTCCCCTTTCTGTGGGTCTTGATATTTTGCTTCGTTTTCTGGCACTTTGTCCTTTTCTTTCGCACGTCGTTTTGCCACCTCATCTTGTTCTTTCACCGACTCATCATCATCCTTGGCAGACTCATTGAACTCCTCGTTCCTCCCCTCAACTGAGTCATCATCACTCACCAAAAAATTCTCCTCACCATCAGACGAATTACAGCCAAGTCATCCAGATTGTCACAGCTTTCATCTTTTTCACCAGATTCTCCTGTAAGCAACATGACTTAAAATGCCAGCTACTAAAGATAACTACCCCACATCGTACACGTCTACTTATAGTTGTCTGAAGATAACTATTTACTATTAATACATAACAGATGTTGGTTTAAACTTTATACCCAATTTACTATTAATAGTTGACTAAAGATAACTGTTTACTATTAATACATATCTCATGGTTCAATCTCTTTACCCCACATTGTAAACGTCTACTTATAGATGTATATTGTGTTAGCATTCATATGACACTAAATAGTAGTTATCTACTTTATAAAGTAGGTTAATACGTAACTGCCATATTTAGTGTAATAGTCATCTACGTGATAGTCAGCTAGTTATAAGATCTTACCCTCGTTGTCTGCTTGGTTTTCGGCTGTTTTTTCGTAGACAACCATAGCCGTCTCCCTTGTGGCAGACTCCCTCACACCCTTACTCATCTGGTCATCATCCGCGGTGATGCAGCGATTCAGCTGGTCAATCTCGGACCTCATTTCAACAAAAAGCGCGACATCGTCATCCGTTCGGATGGACACTAGTGGTGCGTCCCTGCCGTTGTCCATAAGCATGTAGGAGGGTCACTGGTAAGTCAGAGCTACGGCGGCGTCTTCGTTTTTCCCATCTTCTCTTTGGTCAGTTTCACCACTTTCTTGAATTTTGTCTTTGAGCTGAGAAAAACTGCTTGGCTATTCCTTGTGCGCTCCGTCAGAAAATTCCACACTCCATTTCCGCCTTCGAACCATTTCCCCCTCACAAGCAAAACCATTTGTCTGCCCAACATCTATATTCACCAGAAAGAAATCAAACACTAAATAACTAACTATTAACTCAAAATAGTCACTATATTCATCGAGGAGTAGTCATATTCATCGATGAGTAGTCATACCTTCGTAAATCTTCGTTGTAGACAAACCTTAACAATGTTGTTTATTAGCGGTGGTTTAGAATGTTATGAGGTTGTATCTATTTATGTGATTATCTATAGACCTTACGATATTAACCTATCCGTACAAGTCTATTTACGTGATCCACTACAGACCCTACGATATTCACTAGACGACAGTGTTTCAAGTTCGGAGAAAGTAGTCCATAAAATTTACGTTGTTAGTGTTTCAGAAACATGGTAGCCTATGCGTTTGTGTAAAATGGTGTGATCTCATCAAAGGTCAGAAAAAGCGATGTTTTCTTTTCGGGAGCAAGGAGTAGCTCGTAATTTCTACCTCCTTTTTTTCGTTAACTACTACTATACACATAATTAACCGTTTTTCGGCGGTAGTCTCTTAATAAAGTTTTCCAAACATAATATTGATGCAAATCATCCTTATTTATTAAGCATGAATCTCTTTGAGAATTCAAAGAAAAATCAAACATTGGCATATGATGAAAAAAGAGATATCCAGTTACAATAAATTTTTTCATCAAAAAAAACTTTCTAATTTTTCATCATCATCATTCATTTTCAACAGCAGCTTCTCCTTCGGTTGCATAATCATACCTATAGACAAAGGAAAGCAAAGCATATCTTGTCAATGCATCAAAGAAAACATCATAAAAAGACCAATTTTATTATGGCCTCGACAGTTTGCTTGCAACTACGTTTCCGTTTGTATTTATAATTATTCATATATATTTCAAGTTATGTAAAGTATGAATATGACAATACTGAAGGTCGTCATAATTGATCTCACTTTATTTTACGAGTAAGTTGGTATAACCCGGTAGCTGCCATAGCAACATTAACACTAAACAAGTTCCAGTTTTTCTGTAAAACAAATATCAAAATCAACAAAAAACTCAGATAATTAAACCAAGAATCCAATTATAAAGATCATTAAAAAAAGCAAGAATGGTAATAATCCCATTAAGAAGACGACGTAAGCAAAAACTTACAGGAGTGATTACAGTGCTGCAACGACACCAGATCATTCCAGTACATGTCACAGCTGGTACAAAGAATTCAATGAAATTAGAAAAAACTTGTATTATGCACTCGATATATATATATATATATATATATATGCAAGAAACAAACCACAAAGAAGATTTAGTGATATAATTTCAATTTGTGTGTATATATACCAATCTGTTGAAGGTATGAAATGTTCTCTGGAGGTTTCTGGAAATCTGCAATGTTAGCTATGCTTATACCCCACTTGAAAGTTGGAGCCCAGAAATGAACTGGTAAAAAAAAACGTGAAACTTTGATCAAGCGCTTAATACTACAATTAGAATCAATTGAAATATTAATTATAGAGTATGAACATAATAATCAGGAATTATCAGACATTAGAGCCAATTATTGTTAAGATCATAAAAGTTCCTACAGAGCCTTAAAGATTCATGAATCGTTGGAGCTTAGATTACAACGAGTGTTCATTTCTTAAAAACTGTTTAAGAAAACACTCGAGAAATTTTGAAATGTAACGGGTTTGATTCGAAGCGAGACGTATGAATTTCCATAAGTTACTTTGTAGCGAATTCAACAAAAATAAATTTAAACGAAAATGGAACAGAAACTGAGTTGACTCACTAGTCTTGGGTCCCGCCGGGTGGTTCCAGAGCGCTTGAAGCTTTGACGTCGCCATCGAAAATTTTTTTAAATTTTTTTCTTCGGAGATTCTCTTTTCTGTCTTCTTCAGTCTCCGACATAAGTATTAACGAAAAGATGCTACTGAAAACGACGTCGCATTGCGCTAAATCTTGAAATCCTCATTATTTTTAAAGGAAGCATTTTAATGCATGTACTAATATATATTATTTTTGGTTTCCAAAAGGAAAAAATGCAGAAAACAAATCTTCTAACTATATGCTTCTAAGACAGCTTTAACTTGTTTTATCATCCATTTTTTTTTTTTCAATTTTGTTGATGTAATCGTTTTAGTTCCATTACTAGTAACAATTAGAGTTTTTTCTTGACCGAAATCAAAAATTTAGCTCTTTCTTTGCGTCATATCTCAAGGTTTAGAGTTCTAAAGGCTGTAATATTGGAATTGAATAACATGAATGCTGTTTAAAATGAGGGTGTTTCTGAGATCTCCTTTCGTATCAGGTTGCTTAAATGGCAAAGGGAATGTTGATAATGTAATCGCATAGTAAGATGGTTGGTTGAACAAGCCTATTTTTTGCTGCCCGTTTTCCGCGATGCAACAAAGTTATTGTCCTTGAGAGAAGAACCAAAGTGGTTCTTGAGGCTTTCTTAATTTCTTACAGCTAATGGACATCATCGTATAGTGGAACATTAATTAATACATATAATTTGCTGTGGATTTTAACTTCAGGCTGACTGCAGTAATGCATATATGGGCCCATAATATTCATGGTTTTTAGTTTTCTACAAAGAAAATGATAACTGACTTGGAGATGTATTAACTAGTGAAAAGTTCATGGTTTCTAAAAACAAATTTGAAAATAAAAAATTCATCATCTAATGATTTTTTTTTTTTTTTTTCCTTCTTTTTAAACGTGTTCTTCTAGATTATGTTATGCAAATTGAAGTTATATATGGCAAGCCCTTTCAAACATATCTCAGAAACTCTAGAATGTTTGTACCAAACTGGCTAATCTAGAATGGTAGCAGCGGTCCTTTTAGCCGGTTTGGATTTGTTGTCATTTGCTTTGTAGAGTAAACGATATTTAAAATGTTGCTTAACAAAAAAAAAAATGATACCTAAATTGTAGAATTAAACCAAATCTAACTAGGAACACCAAAATTGAACTCCAACTAGTATAATGTTTCTATTGTTCTTAAACAAAATCGAACTTGCTTAGACCAAAACTTTGCTTCTTAAAGCTGTAGTGGTACACAACAATGATCAAAGGAAATAGATAATGGAACGTTGACTCTAAATTACATGTTAGTAACAAATAAATGTTTTACTTATGATGATTATTAAGGTCTCCCACTTAAATAGAGAGCGTTAAGAACAATTAAGTTTGGTCTGAATGGGATGGAGGGGTGTATTGGGCCTCTTGTTAGTGGACCTTTAGCTTATCATGTAGATATGATATCTTCTATGAAACTAAAACGTGTGTTGCACTCTGACAAAATTAAGGTCAAGTTCACAAACCTCTTTGATTTGTTTTCCCTCTTTACGTTCTCCATATTATGTATGCATCTTTGCGTCTCTGTATGTATTTCGTTTTCATTAGTCTGATGAGTGATGATTGTAACTACAATACTTTTGTTGTTGTTGTTGTTTTAACGATCTCTACTAAGGATGGAGCATTACTATTTGAAAACTTTGTAGTTAGGTTTTGAGAAATTGCCCTTTCTAAGGAAATTGAATATGAAACTGAATTAGGGGGGTTTTTTGTGCCAAAGGGAACTCTATTGAAATTGCAGCGGAAGTGTTACAAGATGATGAAAATGAAGACATAAACACAACAATAAAACTACTTATGAACACAATAAAACTACTTATGAACACAATAAAACTATTATGTCTTGGCTTGACCCGTCTGCATGCTACTATGTCCTTAAACGCCTCACCGGAGGTACTGCCAATCGTTCTTGAGAGCTGCCCGAATCTGAAAAACTTGAGCTTGGTAATGACTTGCTTATATAAACTTTGCAAAGTTCTTACCTAAGAAAGGTTTTTTTGTTGACCTGCTCATTAGATATTTCTGGTTTGGATTTGTGTTTTGCAGAGATTAGTTAAGGATTTCTGATTCAGTGGCAGTGGTAACTAAGCTTTCGAATGTGATGTCTTTTTTTTTTTGGTATCGTCCCTTGAATATGTTGAAATGGAAATCGCGATGACCACGAAGAAAGCAACAAGAACACGATCACTCAAGAAGCTCGTTCTACGTTTGATTGTGTCATCCGAAAACAAACAAGAACACGATCCTGGTTTCTTGAAACAACTCTTTGACTCTGAGAGACGCTCTCGTTTGTGTCGACTTGAAGTTATTCCAAAGGTTTAGGCTCCGTGTTGGTGGCGTTGAGACCGGAAGACCTGGTTCGATCTTGTTACCTACTTATTTGGGGTTGATCACGAAGAAGGCAACAGAACTGAAAGTATAGTTAGAAACTTTCTGGAGAGCTCAACAACACTGAAGAAGCTTGTTCTACCTTAGCATCTGTCTCTTGGAGAGAACAAAGCGAGTCTAGCCTGTTTTGAGGCTCAAAGACGCTCTAGTTTGTGTCAATTTGTCCTGCGTTAACTAGATGCAATTTACAGGGATGCACCGTGGATTATTATGAAATATGGATCACATAATGTAAAATTGAAACATTATGGTTAAAGAAATACAGACAAACACAATATTCATTTCGTTACATTTGTCACTGCAACTAACCTTATGGCTCTTTATACATGTAATATAAATACACAATTTTACAAATTCCAAACGGTGTTTGATTAGAAAAAATGAATTTTTGGGTATTCAAAAGATTTGGGTATTCAAAAAGATTCAAACCTTGGCATGATAATAATATCTGGGAATGGCTCTGGAAGAAGAACACAAGGAAGATTACGTCCAGTTACGAGCATCATGAGAATTATATTCACCAAAAGGCTTCATCTTCATCATTCTTTTGCAACAACTGGTTCTGCTTCAGATACATAATCGTGCCTGTAAACCAAAAAAAAGAGAGTAAAGCTTATCAATGTCTAAGAGAGAGATAAACAACATTCAAGAACGATGCTTGCTTATTCGAAAACGAGGGTTGGTGTCTATGCTCACAATGAAGTTTGAAACCATGATGATATAACCACACTAAGCAAAGCACTTTGAAGAAATATCTTATATTAATGTAAAGAAGAAATCAAATGTTCTCAAGATCTTACTCCAATTTACGAGTAAGTTGGTATATGCCTGTCGCTGCCATAGCAAGACTAACGCTAAAGAGGTTCCAGTTTTTCTGTATACAAATGGTCGGAACAAAATCAGATAAACAGGTATAATCCACTCGCTAATTTTGTACAAGAGCAAAGCAAAAGAAGTATACAAATTGCATCAACATGACTTTCAGTAGTATCTCTCGTTTTATAAAGAGAAGACTTATCAATCCCAAATTGGAAGAAGTACTTAAGCCAACATACCGGAGTGACTACAGTGCTGTAACGTGACCAGATGAGTCCAGTGGCTGTGATCACTGATACAATAGATAGCGTAGAAAACTGTAAGAAGATCTAGACATGGCGACAATATGAAAGAGAGACATAAACATCGAAGAAAGCCATAAGAAGATAGAGACATTAGCTACACAGATGAAAGCTATTTGGGGAATCATATCAAACAAAGAAGAAAACTTTAAGAAGATTGAGGCATAAACAACACAACACAAATCAAAGCAAAGTATATTAAGAATCATACCCATTTGTTGAGGGTATGAAAGTGTCTCTGGAGGTTTCTGAAAGTCTGCAATGTTAGCAATGCTTATACCCCACTTGAACGTTGGCGCCCAGAAATGGACTGAAAATAACAAAACGAGTTTAAAGTTTCAAGGTTCTGTAAGAACTTCGATCAAAGCTAAACAAATATACACTTTCTTGATTACAACTAAAATCAAAACATTATCTTTTCGAATAGAAAGGTGGTTTGCTTTGTCTATGAAGAAAAAAACCTAAATCAAAACTCAGGGTGTTTATCAAATATCATTAAAAAAAAAAGCTTTGAGGAAATATTATACTATCAATCAAAATTCCTACATAGTCAAAGTTAGATTCAAAAGTTTGAAATGATGCAGGGAGACTTCAATTCGGAAACTAGTTAAAAGGCAACAATCAACGGAAACTAAGCAGGAACTGTTACGGAATCTCAAGAGAATCGAAGCGATTTGAGCAAGAAAATATGAGATTCTACTAATATAGATGGCTCGATGATCCAAAATTCGAAGATCAAAGTGTTGCATAGCGCAAAAACAAAAGTGAAGAAACAATCATTGTTTCACAGAAAGTAAAGTAATTCGGGATTGACTCACTTGTCTTAGGACCTGCTGGATGATTCCAGAGAGCTTGGAGCTTCGACGCTGCCATCGATTTTCTCTGAAAGCTCCTCAGAATTCTCTGAAGAAATCGTCGCTATACATTGCTACTAGTCAAACAATTTTTTTATCTTTAATTATTATTCTTGGTTTACCAGTGAAACTAAAAAACTCTTAACTCTTAAGTGATACTTTTTTGTTTTCACAAGTTTACCCTCAACTTTTTCAAATGCAGATTAAACCCATAAAAATGATATTAAACAGTAATAATTCATATTATTGTCTTAAATTTTATTAAATTATGGTAAGTTATATATCAAATCAACACTCTCGTAATAAAGAATCTAAATATTCTCTTAGAATTTAAAATTTTACTGTATTATGTGATGACTTTTCAAAAACAATACGATTTGGAAGATTTTTTCGAATTATGAATTAATTTTTAAAAATATAAGTTTGGGAATTTTTTTTCCAGTAAACCCATCCTTAATATCTTATCATTAACTCATTTTTTTATTAAAAAATAGATGATTGTCAAATTTCAAAGATATAATTAAAGTGATTTTGTTTCCTAAACGATAAATAGTAGTACAAATAGCATTGTGTTCTAACTTCTAAAAAAAAATTCAAAAAAAAGATAAATCTGTTCGATAAGCTTCGGTATCTTAAGGCCCAAGATATCATTAATAAGTCGGTTAATGACAAGAAGTTTGATTAGGAATAGAAAAAGGAAATTATATCCCTATTAATAGTTTTGTTGAGTTGTTACAAACTTTTGTGAAACCCATTAGCATGTCTATTAGTAAGACTGCTTTAAAGGTTGTTAAAATTAAAATAATAATACTTTTAGCATTTGTGAACAGTGACGGGTTGATAAAATAATAATTTAATTATTATCTCCAAATATTTAACCAATTTCCTGCTGACACGTTGTTTAAGAAATAGATTGATAAGTATGCTATTTAGCATATGAGTTCATCGAATAAAGCCTTTTTTTTTTTTTTAAATCAGTTTCTCCTAGGATTTTGGGCCAAAAGTTGGTTAACAAAACTCTAATGGACATGGTCTTAGAAGCTTGTGTAATGTTTAGTTTTGAGAGATTTTCTAAACATCAATAAAGAGAGATATTCTTTATAAAACTGAACTTGTATTTAAAAGCTTTTATATGGTATCAAAGTCCATATGAAGGAAAAATGGACCTGGAGAAGTGGGTTAGGCTGAATGTTTTTTGTGGAAGGAAAAACTCTCAAGGTGACCTTGTGATTGATAAGTACAAGATGGGTACTAGGTATTGCTGTAGGTTGGAGACCAAGAATTATGTGGTCTTTGGTTTGAGGGAGAGATTGTTAGGAATCAATCCAAAATCCTACATCAGAGATTTAATTAGACCAATATGGTGTAATATATAAGTAATGTCGAATTCTAATTAGTATGAGGCTTTTTGAGAAGGAGCTCAAAATCAAATCTGTGCAGTCTTTGCCAGTTGGACCTAAAGCGAATAATATTATACTAATTGGGAGAGTTGGATATGAGCTTAGGAAAAATTCAATAAAATCTATTTAAATTTATATGAATTAATTAATTAAATAATGATTGAAAACGATATATATATAGGTACAAGGTTTATTGATGCTATAATTTGGAGAGGAAGCGTCTAAATAATTTGATGAACAAACTTAATAAGGTTTTTAAGGGAGTACTGACCCTACTTACCATTCAAATTTCATTTTTAAAAAGGGTCCTATATATAACTTTTAAAGAAAAAAAATTGTGTGTGGGGGAGAGATAATCTGCAATTTATGTGAGACGTTGGATCTGTCGACCCATGATAAATAATGGAGAAGGTATATAGAAATCATGATGAATGAATGTGAAATGTGAGGGGATCGAAGATTTGAAATTGAATTTGCATACTCTTCTTTGGTTACCCACAACTTTTCTTTAATGAGGCCACACCATTTGGTGTTTGTAACATCGTGACACCAGCACAAAATGTTATAAATGAACACATGCAGAGATAACTCGTTTTCGTACAATAAAAAAAAAATATTTGAAGTTGACATGTTGTTGAATTTATAAAACAACAACTCAATATATTTTTTAAAAAATGTTATTATTACATATGATATATCAACAACTTTACAAAAGGGTTGAGGTTACTTTAAATGTTTCACTTTTGCAAGACTAAACCTGTATATAATTCTAGTATTATATTTCCGTTTAAGAGATTTGTTACCTAGTCCATTTAAAATCTTATTTAGTTTGTTGATGATAATGAGTCTCATTCTTTACTTGATGTCCAATAGTCTTGTTGTAGGCGTACTAGTTGGTATGTGGATGCTGAATTACGCTATGAGTCTATGACAAATCATTTTCAAAATAGATACACAAGTGCTAATAACAACATTAATCGAAATGTCACGTTTGGGACCATTCTTTAGGATATTGATTTTTTGACGAGAGCCAAATTAATCAAAAGAAACATCGAAATTATTGTAAAAAATTAGGTTAGAGGAAAAGAAAACGTTTTTCCAATTTTTCAATTAAACTGCCTATGCACTATTGTTGTAGTATACTAGTGTTATTGCTGAAAAATTACTGCAATATAGTAAAATCAATATGAAAAATCCTCAAGTTTTTATATTTACCTCAAATTTTTATATTTATCAGAATGAAAAGAGTTGAAATCATACAATTCATACTTTTTTTTCATGGAAAACCCTCAAGGTTTTATATTTACTTTCATTATCGCATCTGAAACCATATATTTCTATCTGATGGAGAGTTTTTCTAGGTCTGATCCACCTTGTTTGCCTTAAATATGGGTTTCACACTAAATTTTTTGACTATCTCTTATCACAATTGGCTGGTATTTAGTGACGCATAAGACTAAGCTGTTGTAGTGAATGAGTTGAGATGCTTCAAAATTAATCACAAAAAACATTAAATTAATCACAAAAAACATCAAAATTATTATTTTAATTTGCAAAAAATGAGGTTATAGTGGGAAAAAAAGTTTTTCTATTTTTTATTAAAATGCCTATGCACCATTGTTGTAGTATACTAGAATTATTGCTGAAAAATTACTGCAATATAGTAAAATCAATATGAAAAACCCTCAAATTTTTATCTATATATTTTTGAATTACCAAGAAGTTTTGGGCCGAAACATGTAATCTTCCAGACCCAACAGTTTTTATATGTATCTCAAACTTTTATATTTATTAGTATGAAAAGAGTAGAAATACAATTTGTACTCTTTCCAATGGAAATTACTGCAATATAGTAAAAATTATATGAAGCCTTACAGATTTTAGTAAATTTGAAAATTTCATGATAACTTAGAATTTCAGAAAAAAAAAATGATGAGATACGGTTATAAAGTGTCAATACAAAACAAAAAGGGAGTAATTTGGAATAATCTTAAAATTTGGGGGCATAAAAGTAAAAGAATCCACTAACGAGAATGTGGGGCTTGTGTGGCACATGAACCAATCAAAGCATTTAGAAACCTCTTCGTCGAAGTTTTGTTTTATTATTAGGAAAAAAAAAATCATGATCAAGTATTTAAAATTCAGGGGTAAAAAGGTCATTGCATATCCATCGTTCTCCTCTCTTCTCTTCCCATCTTCACTGCCACTCAACACTTGCACTTGCACATTCTCTCTCTCTCTCTTCCAAGTAACACCCAGAGGAGAGAGAAAGATACAAAACCTCTCTTCAATTCTTACTCTCTCTCTTGATAATTTAGAAATGGCGGGACGATTACAATCCCATCAGCTTCCAAGCGGACTCTACGTATCGGGTAAACTCGAGCAAACCAAGGAACAACGACCACCGACAATGGCGGCTCGTGCTATGCCTTACACCGGAGGCGATATAAAAAAATCCGGCGAGCTCGGTAGGATGTTCGACATATCCGTCGATGATCCCACCACTTTCCAAGGACCTCCGTCGATTTTCGTCGGCGGACTAGCCAGACCACCACCGCCACGTGTCTCCTCCGCTTCGTCTTCGAATCCCAACAGTGGATCCGTTCGATCCGGACCCCAATCGGGTCCAATTAGAAAATCCTCAGGTCCTCTCTCTCAGCTTCAACCAACCGGTTTAATCACCTCCGGTCCGCTTAATTCGTCGGGTCCAATCACGTCCGGATCAAGGAGGTCAGGTCCGCTTGATCATCACTACCAAACGAGTAATCTAAAGTCGAGCAAACCCAAATACGGATCCGCGGTGACGATTCTGAACACGGATCCGGTTCGGGTCGGGTTTAAAGTATCGAAAGCTCTGATTTGGGCAGTGATTGTTGTTGCAGCGATTGCGTTACTAATTGGGGCGTTTTTATCAGTTGCGGTGAAGAAGCCGTTGGTTATGGTGGTGATTGCGGCGGCGATTTTTCCGGCGGCCGTGGTTTTTGTTTGGAATTGTATTTGGAGAAGAAGAGGATTGTTGGGTTTTATCGAGAATTATCCAAATGCTGTGCTTAGAGGCGCCATTGATGGACAGTTCATCAAGGTCACAGGAGTAAGTTTTTTTTAAAAAAAGATTGCAACTTTTTTAGTCTTTCTAATTATAGTAAAAGACTTCAATTTTTGTGTTTCGTCTTAGGTTAGCTAATCGGTTATCTGATGATTGAAGCAAATGTAGTAATTTAGCTAATGAGTTGGAATGTCATACTCATTGCCTTTTTTGTGATCACTGGCTTAGTTAGTGAGAATTGGATAGTTAATGATTTTTGACAATTCTAATTAGTATTCTTGAAATGGTAATTACTTTCAAGTGTATATAATATGGTTAAAATCAGGTCTTTGAGTGATCAATGATGTGCTTCATAGGGGTTTTTAACGTTTCTGTTTGCAGGTGGTAACTTGTGGAAGTATTCCACTTGAGTCGTCATACCAAAAGATACCGAGATGTGTTTACGTATCCACTGAATTGTACGAGTACAAATGTTTCTGTGGAAAATCCGAGAACCCGAAACATGCCGAGGTTTAGATTCTTTTTTCTGCTCTCTATTCTCTGATTTCTCAAATGTGTAAAATTTGATGATGATTTGTTTGTGTGGCAGAGATACGTGACGGACTTTTACATATCGGATTTTCAATCGGGATTACGAGCACTTGTTAAAGCAGGATATGGATCAAAAGTTTCTCCGTTTGTAAAACCGGAAACAGTAGCTAATGTAACCTCACAGACTAAGGATTTATCTCCAAGCTTTTTACAATGGTTGGCGGATCGAAACCTTTCCAATGATAGTCGAGCCATGCGTCTCAAAGAAGGGTATGGTATTGTTATTATATACACATGCATCTTTGATTTTCCTATCTTCTACACATCTTCATACTTTTGATAGAGCTAAGTACAAAGTCTTCTAAAGAAACTCATTTTTTACTATTAGAGGTCAGTCTTAAAATCTTGGAAGTGTGATTCTCACCTAATCTAGAACTTGAAACTTTACCCAAATTATGACCTTTTTAAAACCCCGAACGAGTAAAGTGCATAAAAGTCAGTGAGAAACTAAAGTCACTGTTTTTAGTTCAAAGGAAGGATCTTTTGGTGCTTTTTAACCCTTCTGAAAATAGCTTTAGTTCAAAGGAAGAATCTTCCTGGTGCTTTAACCCTTATCACAACAGAAATATTATCAAAGTAAATAGCTTTATTACAAAAGAAGTTATCTTTTTTATCAGATTTTACCCTTCAAAGAACCAAAAGAAAAAAAAAGTGTTGGTCTCTTTCTCTCTCACTCCTCTTACATGCACACACAGATTCATGCATTTTGATGATGTTGTTACTGAATGTTGTGATTAGATATATAAAAGAAGGGAGCACGGTGAGCGTGATGGGAATGGTGAGGCTGCATGACAACGTACTGATGATCATTCCTCCTGCAGAACCAGTCGCTACTGGCTGCAAATGGTGGCGTTGTCTCCTCTCAACTTATGTGGAAGGCCTTATCATTACCTGTGACGAGAATCAGAATGTTGATGTCATTCCTGTCTGAAGACACCATACATAACATTACGTATATGCATGTATGTTTTGCTTTAACTATGATATTCTATATAACCTATATATATATATGTATAGTCAAGAGTTAGGCCCTAAGACCGAGGAGATGGGGAAAGGAAACCATTTACGGTCATCATATTAGTTTTTGCCTCTTATTATGATGGGGTTATGTTTTGTGTACATTATTAAAAGCTTCAAATGTACATTTGTATTTTTATATTCAAATAGTTTTGCTCCATTTACTATTACTCTCACTCGTTCAAGAGCAGATTTCTTGCAAGTCGAAAACAAACACATGAAAGTCTGGAAACATTGGTATGGTGTTGTTTTTTTATAGTCGCTCCTATCGGATGTTCAAATCAGAACTATTAGGTTATGGTGTCATTTTTTTCGACGACTTCACCGCTGGCACAAATCATTTGATAAGGAATGAACTGTAAAACCGAAACAGAGTAGAACAGAGGATAGATGTTCGTAAAACACCAACCTCGACCTCACTTGCAAAAGAATCCTTATAAGAAGAATGGACTCTTCAGCGATAATGAGCAGTAACGATTGAGTAGAATAGAATAGAAGAAGAGAAGTTTCTGAATTATTCGATATCCTAATCTCAAAGACTTACAAGGCTTTTATAATAACTTGAATGAAAAGAAATAGAAAACTGCTAAGGATAAGGAAATAACAATAAGGAAATATTGCTTAAAGATATTCTCTCGTGACGTGGCCTCTAATACGCGTTTTCTGTATCAAATCCCCCCTGTTCGAAGAACCTTGTCCTCAAGGTTGAAAATGAGGATACCGTCTGGTCAACTCATAGAGAACTTCCCATGTAGCTTCTTCTTCTGGCTGATGAGACCACTTGACCAACACCATTGTCGCAGCTCTTCCTTGTCGATTCACCATTTTTCGTTCCAGAACTCGCTCAGGTTCTTTCACCAACACGTCTTGGACCACTGAAGGTAAATCTGTTGAGATCACCACATTACCAATCCGCAACTTTAGCTGAGAGATGTGAAAAACGGGATGAATCTGAGAAGATGGTGGTAGCTCGAGTTTGTAAGCGACCATGCCGCAGCGATCAATGACTCTGTAAGGTCCAAAATAATTTGGAGACAGCTTCTGATTCGACCGGTGGACCACCGATTGCTGGAGATACGGTTGAAGCTTAACATAAACGTAGTCCCCCAATTCACGCTCCGTACGATGCTGATCAGCGAACTGCTTCATTCGATGCTGAGCCCTTAAGAGATGAAATTTTTAATATCAGAATCATGTTCTCACGTTCCTGCAAGTTTTTGGCAACCATAGCGATTTTGGCTTCACCCGGCAAATAAGGGAGATGTTGTGGTGGTGTCTGACTGTATACGGCTTCGTAAGGAGTCATTTGTATTGACGTGTGGAAGTTTATATTGTACCAAAACTCTGCTAATGGTAACCATTTGCTCCAAAGATGTGGCCTGTCGCTACACATACATCGCAGATAACCCTCTAAACATCGATTTACCATCTCTGTCTGGCCATCGCTTTGAGGATGATAAGCACTAGACATGTTGAGCGACACTCCTTGCAAGCTAAAAAACTCCTTCCAAAATTCGCTTAAGAAGACTGCATCACGATCACTCACAATCGACTAAGGAAATCCATGGAGCTTGAAAATATTATCCAAGAAAGCCTGCGCTACAGAAGCTGCTGTATACGGATGAGATAAAACAATAAAGTGTGCAGCTTTGCTCAAACGATCCACCACTACCAGGATGACAGATTTACCAAACGAAACCGGAAGACCCTCTATGAAATCCATTGAGATATCAGTCCAAATCGTCTCTGGTATAGGCAAAGGTTGGAGCAGCCCAGGCGACGCGGAGGTGTCATACTTACACTGCTGGCAAACGTCACAACTTCGCAGATAAGCTTGAATATCCTTCGACATTCCCTTCCAGTAAAAAAGTCCTTTCATCCGATGATGTGTTACATCACGACCTGAATGACCTCCACTACCAGAGCAATGTAACCATTCCAAAATCTTATCTTTGATAGTTGAAACCTATGGAACAATAATCTTACTTTTTCGCCGTAAAATGTTCTGTGACCAGGAGTAGTGTTTCTTTGCTCCAGCATCCTTTTTTAATTCTGCAATCAACTCTTTCACCTGCACATCGGCCTCATAACCCTCATGTATCTGTTTCATCAAGTCACACTCGAGCACAGACATAGCCATATGCAACACCTCAGCTCCCTCAATACGTGATAAGGCATCAGCCACCAGATTTTCTTTCCCCTGCTTATATTGTATTTCATAATTAAACTCAAGCAACTTGGGAAGCCACTGCTGTTGTATAGGTGTATTCAGGCGCTGTTCAAGCAAATATTTTAAGCTCCTTTGATCCGTTTTAATCACAAAGTGACCAGTAAGCAAGTAATGCCGCCACTTCTGCACAGCAAATACCACAGCTAAGAGTTCTTTTTCATAAATGGAAAGATTCACCTGCTTGCCCTTGAGATGACGACTGATATAAGCAAGAGGGTGTCCTTCTTGCATTAAAACCGCGCTTATGCCCTGGCCCGAAGCATCGGTTTCGACAACAAAAGGTTTGTCAAATTTCGGTAATGCCAAGACAGGAGCTTCACACAAAGCCTTCTTCAATTCCTCAAACGCCTTATCTACCTCAGAAGACCATTCAAAAGCATCTTTCTTAGTCAGAACTGTTAAAGGTCGTGCAATAGTTCCAAAACCTTTCACAAATCTTCTATAGTAGCCTGCCAAACCCAGAAACCCCCGAAGTTGTTTAATGGTCTTCGGTAAAGGCCAATCCGCCACTGCCTTGATTTTGTTTGGATCTGTAGAGATGCCTTTCGCTTCAATATAGTGCCCCAAGTACTCGACCTTGTTTGTAGCGAAGGTGCATTTACTTCGTTTAGCAAACAAGCTGTTGTCTCTCATCAGCAAAAAAACTTGTTTCAGATGCTCCACATGCTGCTCAAGGGTCGGACTATACACCAATATATCATCAAATAATATAAGGACACACTTCCGCAACAGAGTTCGAAAGACAGAATTCATTAACCCTTGAAAAGTAGCAGGTGCGTTGGTGAGACCAAAAGGCATCACCAAGTACTCGTAGTGACCACTGTGAGTCTTAAAAGCGGTCTTATGAATGTCTTCTTTTGCCATCCTCACCTGATGATATCCAGCCCTTAGATCAATCTTCGAGTAAACACTAGATCCTCCCAGCTCGTCCATCAAGTCCTCAATTAGAGGGATAGGAAATCTATCCTTGACCGTCATGTTGTTCAGACCTCTATAATCCACGCAAAGCCTCCAAGTACCATCTTTCTTTTTCACTAAAACCACTGGAGATGCAAAAGGACTAGAGCTTCCTTGAATAGTACCCGCTTGTAACAGTTCTTGAACAATTTTATCGATCTCATTCTTCTGGTGCACGGCATATCGAAATGGTCGCTGGTTTACAGGATTAGATCCTTCCAACAATGGTATCCGGTGATCGTGATGTGGTCTAGAAGGAGGTAACACTGTCGGTTCCTCGAAGACATCACTGAACTTGGCAAGGACATCTTCAGTATCCGGCAAGACCTGTAAAGATGTGTCGATGGTCTCGATGGAGTACAACATAGCCTGATCTTCTTCACCTTGGTCTTGGACGTGGATCATGGCCATTTGCACCGTGTCGTCTTGTAGCTTATTCAATCTGTTTGCCTTGATTCACGCACTGATCCCTGTTTAATACCATGAAGAGTCACCTTCTTATGACCCCACCTGAACTGCATCTCTAACTTCAAGAAATGCCAAGTAATAGGTCCAAGAGTCGCTAACCATTGCGCACCCAAAACCATGTCACAATTTCCAATGGGAATAACCATAACATCATCACGAAAATCAGTACCCCCAAATCGCCATAAGAACTGTTCCACCTTGGAACTTACTGCTAGTCTGCCCCCATCCGCAACTACAACCCGACGAACACCAGTGGGAACCAATTTGCACCCTAAGCGTTGAGCCACTTGGGTATCAAGGAAATTATGAGTAGAACCCGAATCAATAAGGATAACTAGGTTCCGTTTGCCATGCTCGCCCCTCACTCGCATAGTCTGCGGGCTAGAAACACCAGCCAAAGCATTAACTGAAATCTGGGCTATCTCGCATATCTCCTCCTCTGCATCGACAGCCTCATCGGTCGTTTCCTCTGTATTATGTTCATCATCTTCTGCTTCTATCATGAACAACTGAGTCTTCTTGTGTTTGAGATGATGACCGGGAGTGTATTTCTCATCACAGAAATAACAAAGTCCATCAGCTCTGCGCTTAGCCATCTCTTCCGCAGTGAGAAACTGATTCTTTTGAAGCTGCGTGTCTTTGGGCCTATCTCGAGTGATTTGAGTGGCAGGTAGTTGCTCAGGTGTTCTCCTAAAGGGAATCAGTCCCTTGCTAGTCGCCGGAGGTCGTGTCGTATTCCATGAAGCATTGAAGGGCTTCTTAGGATGGGCTTTCTCGTATAGTCGTCCTAAAAACAAGCATTGTCGTACTGATTGGGGCTGAAACATACGGACATGCATCTGTGTATCAGTACGTAATCCTGCAAGGTAAGCACGCACCAAGTAATCTTCAGAGAGTTTCACACGATTGCGAATTTTTTCAAAACGGCTGTGATACTCTGCAATTCCCTCTGTCTCCTGCAGTTGTTTTAGTTCCGCTATTGGATCGTCTAAAAGCTCATCGAATCGCTCTTGCAGCACAGACTTGTAGCTCATCCTGTCTTGCAAAAATTTACACTCCAGCTCAGATTGCACCAACGATCGATGCCACTCTGCTGCGTCTCCGTCGAAGTGCATCGACGCAAGTTTAATCTTCAGATCATCAGGTGTGTGATCGATTAAGAAAAACTGTTCAACTTTGAACAACCACTCCTTGAATTTTTCTCCTGTAAAACGAGGAAAATCAAGTTTTGCTAATCGCGTAACCCCCGAATAGGGATTATAGGGACCCGACTTGAGTTTTACTTGGTCCAAGGGCGACGAAGAAGTCATCGGAGAATCTGATGACAATTGCTGTGCTTTGCCCTTTGAGACGTCAACTGAGGAAGAACCCGATGTCTGCTGAATCAAACGGATTGCTTCGAACATGTCTGCAATATCTTTATCCATCTTTGCGTTTTGGGTAGCTATGGTGCTCTCCAAAGCGACGAACTTTGAAGTAAACGAACTTTCTAACTCGCAAACCGCTGCTTCCGAAGCTCTCGTCTCAACCATCTTGTTCCGAGAAAAGACGAAGCTCTGATACCTTTGATAAGGAATGAACCGTAAAACCGAAACAGAGTAGAACAGAGGATAGATGTTCGTAAAACACCAACCTCGACCTCACTTGCAAAAGAATCCTTATAAGAAGAATGGACTCTTCAGCGATAATGAGCAGTAACGATTGAGTAGAATAGAATAGAAGAAGAGAAGTTTCTGAATTATTCGATACCCTAATCTCAAAGTCTTACAAGGCTTTTATAATAACTTGAATGAAAAGAAATAGAAAATTGCTAAGGATAAGGAAATAACAATAAGGAAATATTACTTAAAGATATTCTCTCGTGACGTGGCCTCTAATACGCGTTTTCTGTATCATCATTCAGTTCTTCGAGAAAACAGTCAGAAACCGGCTTTCTACAATCCGAACCAAGGGAAACCACAAATACAAAGAGGGTCTCATGTTTTGGTTTGGGGCTCGAAGCTAACCCAAATCAGTTTAGTAGCTTTTAATGTTTTTAATTCACTTTAAATAACTTTCAAACAAATGAGTCACTTGCTGTAAAAAGGTGTTTTTTTTTTGTGAATAAAATTTTACATTCATTCATAAAAAAAAAACAATACATTGGCATTTATTAAGAATGAAATTCTTAGAAACTAGCGTCTTACTAGTTACATGAATCTGAAAAGGAATTTTGTTTGTAGTTGACCAAAAAAAGGACTAGAAGAAGTATGTGTAAAATATATGCAGCAACAACCATTGTTTTTTGAACTTATCATTTCATGACTTGTGAAGCTCCTCATATAGCTTATACAATTTTTTCCCATTTTTAGTCCTATCTAGAACTAAAAATTTTCTGCAGCTTCCTAGCTACGTGAATGGAATGATGATAATAGACCAATGATTTGTTATACTCATGGTTTCCTAATTTTTTTTAAAATATAATCGATGAGTTAAAGCATGTACGTTACTGACGTCACTGAATATCCAAGTAAACTCCCAAAAGGCCCAAACTAAGTAGTGATAAGCTCAGGATATGCGTTGAACCAGTCCATGTCTTGCAAAATCCTTTCACGGCCAGAGAGATTAGGAGAAACCCTTAAACCATCTCCAACAAGAGTCTTTGGCCTGGTTTTTTAGGAGGAAAAGGGTAAAAAAAAAGAATTAATGAGCTTTTGCTAAGTTGAGAAAACTATTGGAAATGAGTTTAGAATGACGTCATGACATTCAACAAACTATCACCGAAGCAAAAGAATGGATATTGTGTTGGCATCAAGAAAATCAAAAGCAACATACAAGAAGATCTATAGCGAGAGAAGACAAATCACCTAAACCCAGAGCGAAATCCCAAAGAGAAAGCTGAAGAGAGATTTCAGAGAAATATAATTATATCGATATACCCAAAAAATTATTATGGTTATAGATTTATAATTATTTCATTATAGTAGCTTCCGCCTCATTAGAGCATGTACATTACTGATGTCACTGAATATTCAAGTAAACTCCCAAAAAGTCCAAACTAAGTGGTGAGAAGCTGAGGATATGCGGTGAACCAGTCCATGTCTTGCAAAATGCTTTCACGGCCAGAGAGATTAGAAGAAACCCTTAGACCATCTCCAACAAGGATCCTTAGCCCAGTTTTTTAGGAGGAAAAGGGTAAAAAAAAATTAATGGGTTTTTGCTAAGTTGAGAAAACTATTGGAAATGAGTTCAGAATGGCGTCATGACATTCAACAAACCATCACCGAAGGAAAAGAATTGATATTGTGTTGGCATCAAGAAAATCAAAAGCAACATACAAGAACATCTACAACGAGAGAAGATAAATCACCTAAATCTAGAGCGAAATCCCAAAGAGAAAGCAGAAGAGAGATTTCAGAGAAATATAATTATATTGATATAGCCGAAAAATTCTTATGGTTATAGATTTATATTTATTTCATTAGTAGCTTCCGCTTTGTTAGAGCATGTACATTACTGACATCACTGAATATCCAAGTAAACTCCCAAAAGGCCCAAAATAAGTATTTATAAGCTGAGGATATGCTGTGAACCAGTCCATGTCTTGCAAAATGCTTTCACAGCTAGAGAGATTCGGAGAAATCCTTAGACCATCTCCAACAAGGGTCCTTGGCCCGGGTTTTTAGGAGGAAAAGGGTAAAAAAAAAATTAATGGGCTTTTGCTAAGTTGAGAAAACTATTGGAAATGAGTTCAGAATGGCGTCATGACATTCAACAAACCATCACCGAAGCAAAAGAATGGATATTGTGTTAGCATCAAGAAAATCAAAAGTAACATACAAGAACATCTACAGCAAGAGAAGACAAATCACCTAAACCCAGAGCAAAATCCCAAAGAGAAAGCGGAAGAGAGATTTCAGAGAAATATAATTATATCGATATAGCCAAAAAATTCTTATGGTTATAGATTTATATTTATTTCATTGTAGTTGTAGTAGCTACACTTGGTCCATTGTAGTAGCTACACTTGGTCCATTGTGGTAGCTACCCTTGGTCCATTGTAGTAGCTACACTTGGTCCATTGTAGTAGCTACACATAACCCGAAATGGCCATATCAAGGTACTACACTTGGTCCATTTTCTTTATTTTGATGCATTTCAAGTGTTAGCAAAAATCATTGAGGCTCTTGATGTTTGGTTGCAGTATGGTTGGTGTTACGACAGGGAATGTGGGCTACCTTGCGAATGCTATATATGAAGTCACCAAGTCATCTTAAACTATTTACATGCCTCATGGAAAATAAGACAGGAGGCTAATTTGTTGTTCTTCTGCAATTGTTTTCGTGGGAACTGAAAGTTTTATCCATAAAAAGTAACTTATCAGTACATTTTTTTTATCTGCGCAATAAAAAAAAAAGCAGCATATGAACACAAATTCGTTATTGCAATCTGTTCTGGTTGATATTCAAGCCGGAATGATCGATTCTTGGATATTTATTCACCAAAAATATAGATTGTTTTCATCTCCATTTGCTCTTTTTTAGTGAAGATGAAGTTAATTGTAAATTTTCTGTGCATCATGTATTTGTGCGTAACTTGTCTAAACTTCAGAATTTGTTTAAAGATACAAGGAAGATTCGCGCATAGGTCTTACGCTCCAATGAGAACGCTAATCTCGTAATTAGTACTCCTTACTTGATATTAGCAGTGAAGTGAATACTAAACAATGTTGATAACCTCGCAATCCCTTAACAATAATATTGTTACCGAATCAGATATACAAATTGATTAAATTACAGTGCATAGTGATAACACGTTTTCTAATTTGGGTAACAACTGATAGCATTTGCAGATTTTTGCAAGAAAAAAAAAGTAAAATCCATTTCTGAATTGGAAAAAATGTTAAAAATGTTAAAAAAGAAAGAAAAGAAATAGTTATAAAAAATAGCATACTTGTATGTATTTTTCCACTCGTAGACGATTCTTTAACATTCTTGCGTGGTGGGAAAAATTATATTGTCTATGTTTGGTGTTGAATAGATTTTCCAATAATCTATTACAAAAAAATAAACTTAATTTACAGAAGAAAAATTAGAAAAAAAAATCTAAATATATGTTGACTCGAGCTAAAACTATAGAAACTGATGAAGAATTCAACAAAATCAGGATTCTTTCTAGTAATGATGGAACTTATTACAAATAAGAAAAATTACAAATACATATAATCCCAGTTTTCCACTCCGAAACCAGACTTTCACATATAGAGATTAGGAAATAACTTCTACAAGATTTTGTGTAATCTATTCTAGATACTCATATTAGGTTTAGACTTTACATACTTGTATAAATACCCTACCTTTTTGTGAATCAATAATACACATACATTTTTCCCATTCATTACATGGTATCAGAGCCTAAAGATCTCTGACCTAATTTCTTGCGATTGACATCAGGCCAGCAATCTGATGTGGGGAAATCTAATCACCACAGTGTTAGCTCTAAGGTTTATGTCTATGATGGTTTATATAAGATTTCAAAATTGCTGGCCTGACGTGGAGAAGTCTGATTTTCCGAATAAGGTTTGTGTAAATCATAAATGGTAAGACAGATTTCGAGGAGTACTCATAGAATAAGGGTTCCTGATATCATATATGTCATTTTAGAGATTCACCGAGATATTCTTCTTATAAGAAAGAAAGGTCAAAGCTTATATACCCACCATGCCTAACCATCGAAGGTGTACTTTTTAAGTGTTTCCGCAACCGAGATAGGAAGTGCAAGAATGAGGTTTGCGGAAACACTTAAAAGTAAGCATGGATGGTTAGGCCTGCTGGGTATATAAACTTTGACCTTTCTTTCCAATAAGGATAATGTCCTGGTGTATCTGTACAATGACATGGATGATGATCAGGAACCCTTAGACTATGATCATAGGAGAGATCAACATGGCTGGCTGCGACTGTACGTAGTTTCTCCTGCAGTGAAGATTGTCTTTGTGCAAGGAAAAACGGTGGTGAGCTTGCTTATGACGATAAAGGGAATCTATTGAGAGGAAAGTCTGTGGTGTTTGAATGTGGGACATCGTGCAAGTGCGTGAGACACACCCGTCGGATCAGACCATCGTGAGATAGATATAGCTGGAGATGTGAAGGCCTTGTGTATGTGTATATACACGCAGTTGTGTGTGTATATGTGACCATGGATACATTGTATCTACCATGATTTTTTTTCCTTAAGACGCCTCCTTCATTTTCTATAAAATACCACCAAACAAATTTATATTCTAGAATCTTCAAGGTCTAATTAGAGATATGAATATATGATTCCAGTATATAAATTGTTTCTGACAAAAGTGAGTGCCCAATTATCATTTTTTGAAATATAAATCGTTACTTATAATTAAGATATATCACTGTTATAACTAAAATACAATTATGAGTTATGATATACATATTTTACTTATAGTTTTTGTTTCCTTTGTTCTGTTTTAAGTTGTTGTTTAAGAAAAGCTAATTCTATAATATAATGTTGATTAAAAATAAAATATGAGTAATACAATAGCAAATAAACACATTTTTTATAGACCACCATCTTAACCAGCTCATATTTATACCAAAAGGCCTCTAAAATAATTGAAATTGTGCAGACCCAAGCAAATGCTTGATGGGCTTTTCTACCCATAACAAAGCATCTTGGTTTCGAAGTTGTTTCTACGGAGCAGTTTGAAATGGAAAACCTCCACTCATCTGTCGCCTAACGTGCTCTGGTACTAGCCTGTTTATAAGATCTGGGGAGGCTCCAGATAACTGTTTGAACAATCAAACAGAGAGAAAGAGATACCAGATTAAGAAACTGTTTGAACTTAACATCAGTTATGGTTTGGTTTAAGAATGTTTGGTTTAAGGAAAGTGGACTAACGTAGAGGTCGGCCGTTTGGAAGACGAGCATTGGGCTCACGGAGTTCATTGAAAAATGGATGAGCACATGCTTCGAGCTTAGACACGGAAACATAACACATGTCAGTTAAAAAGCCTTAGCATCATTGAACAGTGCAGGTCCAAACAGAGAGAACCACTCTAACAACTAAGAATATTTGGGTCATGTAGAGATACTGACTGCAGTGCAACGTAGACTCGGTGAATATTGAAGAAGCCAAGATGTGAGGTCAATGGCTTCTGGAGGCATCCGCTTATGGAAAATCTGGAGGTCATAAAGTAGTATGTGTATTGTTTCAGCTTTTCTTTTTTTCTACTAAGCTATTGTATGATAAGAAAAGTTAGAACGTAACATGCATATAAAGTACCTTATGCCACAGATGAGCTTTAATTTGTGGGAATCTAAAGTCTCTGTAGTTTGAATTCATGCATCGGATTTCTTCTTGCGTTGGATTCATGCATCAGATTTCTTCTGATGTTTAATCTGCTTGTGGAAATTATCCTGACCATATAAACCAGAACATCTCCTGCATCTTCATCATCCTCGTAATTACCTGAGACGACAATGCTGGTGGGCTTACACAGCCAGCTACAACGTAGTTCCAAAGGTGAACCGATAGCAACCAGCATAGCCGTCTCAGGTAATTACGAGGATGATGAGACACTGGAGATGCTCTGGTTTATACAGGTTACAGTGGTCAGGATAAGCTCCACAGGCAGATTCAACATCAGAAGCTAGAAAGTGGAAATCTTGCAATGGAGAGGAGTATGTACCATGATATTGAGATGCGGTGATTAGAGGGTTTAAGTAAAAGAACAATGTTAGCTCTACGGTTTATGTCTATGATGGTTTATATAAGATTTCAGATTGCTGGCCTGGTGTGGGGAAGTCTGGTTTAGGAATGGGAAACTAGGATTACATGTACTTGTACTCTTTCTTTTTTGTAAGAAGTTTCATCATTACTAGAAAGAATCTTGAGATTTTGAATTCTTCATCAGTTTCCGTAGTTTAAGCTCGAGTGAACAATGTATATATAGATTTTTTCCTAATTTGTTTTCGTAAAATAAGTTCATCTTTTGTAATAGATTATTGGAAAATCTCTTCAACACCAAATATGGACAATATCATGAGTATTTTGATAAATTCTATGAGTGGAAATACATATACAGTTATGCTATTTTTTATAACTATTTTGTTTTCTTTCTTTTTGACATCTTTTACCTTTTTCTCAATTACAAATGAATTTAACTTTACTTTTTTCTTGCAAAAATCTGCAAATGCTATCAGTTGTTATACAAATTAGAAAATGTGTTCTCACTATGCACTGTATTTTAATCAATTTGTATATCTGATTCGGTAACAAAATTAGGGGGGGGGGAGGGTATTGGATGTAGGAATTTAATTGAATTTTAAAGAATTCAATTGTAGGTATACCAATAGAATATCACGTGTTTTAAAGGATTTGATGAAATTTTTGAAAAGAATGCAAAAGAATTGTTGTTCTTGATTTGAAAAGAATGTAAAAGAATTTTGATAGGTAAAAATTCTTCTAAAATTTATAAACTTTGAATTGGTTATTTTGTGTAAGAAGATATAAGTATTTTATTAGAAAAATAAGAAATTATTAAATATACATATATTGATTTGGTAACAATATATCTGATTTGGTAATAATATATCTGATTCGGTAACAATATTAGGGATTTAAGGGGGGGGGCGTATTAGATGTAGGAATTTAATTGAATCTTAAGGAATTCAATTGGAGGTATACCAATAGAATATCACGTGTTTAAAGGATTTGATGAAATTTTTGAAAAGAATGCGAAAGAATTGTTGTTCTTGATTTGAAAAGAATGTAAAAGAATTTTGATAGGTAAAAATTCTTCTAAAATTTATAAACTTTGAATTGGTTATTTTGTGTAAGAAGATATAAGTATTTTATTAGAAAAATAAAAAAATTATTAAATATACATATATTAATACGGTAACAATATATCTGATTCGGTAATAATATATCTGATTCGGTAACAATATTATGGATTTAAGGGGGGGGTATTAGATGTAGGAATTTAATTGAATCTTAAAGAATTCAATTGAAGGTAAACCAATAAAATATCACGTGTTTTAAAGGATTTGATGAAATTTTTGAAAAGAATGCAAAAGAATGCAAAAGAATTGTTGTTCTTGATTTGAAAAGAATGTAAAAGAATTTTGATAGGTAAAAATTCTTCTAAAATTTATAAACTTTAAATTGGTTAAGTTTTTTAAGTTGTTCTTGATTTGAAAAGAATGTAAAACCTTGTATAAATTTATAAGTTTTTATTTCATTTATTATGTTTTAAGTTGTTTAAGAAAAACTAATTCTATAATATAATGTTAATTAAAAATAAAACATGCTAAATACAATGACAAATAAGCACATTTTTCATAGACCACTGCACCATCTTAACCAACTCATATTTATATAAATTAAATGGCCCCTAAAATAAT
>NW_006256756.1:2756190-2761798 GCF_000478725.1 Eutrema salsugineum | reverse complement strand
CGGATTAGCCATAGCACCGGGTGCTACGTTCGTGTAATACGTGCCAGAGCATTCCGCATCCATACAGAGAAGCAGTAGCTCCTCATCCAGTCTGGCCATCTTCCATGATGCCACCGCCACAGGGTCAACACAGGACAATTTCTTTCAACATGCATCAGCCACCAAATCTTGGTATGCGTTCACAAGCATCCATCAATGAAAATGCATAGAAACTCAACTTTAACGGGATGCAGAAATATGGGTATAATCCAGAATTCTCACTTGGCTGCAAACATGCTACTGCTTCTGGGGTTAATATATAGTAGCAGATCAAAGGGTTTAGAAGAAATTGTTGGTAAAAAAATTTTTGCTAAGTAGTGAGCAGGTTCATTGTAAGCTGAGATTACATGTATTTGTACTCTTTTTTATTTGTGATAAGTTTCATCATTACTAGAAAGAATCCTGGTTTTGTTGAATTCTTCATCAGTTTCAATAATTTTAAGTCAAATGAACATTTATATAGATTTTTTTCCTTATTTTTCTTTCGTAAATTAAATTTATTTTTTGTAATAGATTATTGAAAAATCTCTTCAACACCAGACATAAACAATAGTATGAGTATTATTTTTTTTCACCACGCAATATCAGTAAAGAATTGTCTAAGAGTGGGAAATACATACAGTTATGCTATTTTTTATAACTATTTTTCCCAATTCAAAAATGGATTTAACTTTTTGTTTTCTTGCAAAAATCTGCAAATGCTATCAGTTGTTACCCAAATTAAAAATTGCGTTATCACTAGGCACTATGTTGTAATTATAATTTGTACTAGTGATTTGGCCCGCACCCTGTGCGGACTCGAGATGTTATTTATATGTTTTCATTAGTATGTTGTTGTTTTTTTTTGGTATAAAGTTTATAAGTATGTTTCTGCTATGACATGATTGTTATTGTTGTAATTTGATAATTCTATTTACTTTCAAAATACATCTATAGCTCGTGGAGTTTCTGATTTAAAATGTATTTGACGTTTTTTTATACTTTGGTAGTTATACTCTTGTCTGCTAGTGTTCAATAGCTGCGGAAAAAAAATTAAAATTTGTAATGGTATAGGTGTTTTTCAGCCTTAACATTACTCTTTGATCGTACTTTTCTTGTAAAGATTATATATTAAATTTGTTTGTTCAAATAAATAGCATTCATTCGTAAGTCCTAATCAATGTCTGTTAAACAAAGAAATATGTAAAAGAATGCAACAAATGACTTTAATTCAGAAATCGATATAAAAGTGACAAGTATCTCTAAGCAGAAATCGCTAAATAATGAAAACAAAAAGGATGTTTTTCAAGTTTTTGTAAACCTGTTGATTAAGCACTAAATTTTAGCATAAACTTTCTTGTAGACGATATTCATTGTTTTCTTTTGCGGTAGTCCTTTCTTGTCGGTAATAAGTATTTTAAAACATTTTCTAGTTGTTACTCTTGAAACTGCAACATAGAGCTGACCGTGAGAGAATACAAGTTCGAGTAAATACAACCCAACTCTCTCAAGCGTCTGACCTTGACTCTTGTTAATAGTCATTGCAAAAGCAAGTAATATGGGAGCTGTCTACGATGGATACGGAAGGGAAAGTGTGCGTCTACCGGTGTTACAAACATCTTTGGTATTAACATACACTCATCAACGTTATTGTCGTCATTTCTGTAATCACCCTAGCCTCGATAACATGATTTGCCAACTTAGTCAGTATCACTCTTGTACCATTGCACAATCCACTCTTATGGTCAATGTTTCCTAGTAACATTATAGGAGCTCCCACCTTCAAGAATAGTTCGTGATTAGGCATATCTGAAATCTTATTGCTATTCAAACACCCTTGCGTATATACGATATCATCAGCATCACTTGTGTCCGAAGGTTCAATACTACATGCACTTAGATATCTTTTTTTTTCTTAACCTGAATATTAAACAATTTCAAATATTAGTTACATATAACAAAATATTAATTTTAGTACAATTATTAATAATCATTCTCTATATAATTTAAAATATGAATGTATAAACGTTTAAGGTGAATATCATTCGTGACTAAGTCCCTATTATTGTCAAAATATGTTTTCATATTTTGAATTTATTGGCCAAATGAATGACATTAAAATGTGTTAAAATTTGAAAAATACCTGGTAACTTTGATCGCATATATTGGTTTATGATCTCCACATATTCCTAGAACTTACTATTGCTCTATTTCTGAAGAACTGTGCATCCGTATTGGTGGCAAACCCATTCACCGTAAATCTCCCAAACAATCGATCATGCAAGATCATCGTAATAAAAAATTAGCAAATCTTCTTGTATCTCAATTTCGACTTCTCCAGTGTTAGGCTCGTTTATTTTTCTGTCACCAATATCGAATATCCACTTTGAGAATGCCTTAAGATCTTTAGCATCATCACCAGCCAGACCTGCGGGCAATCTCATATTTTGTGTAAGTTGTAAAACTTTACACTTGCACCAAAGCGCTGATGAATTTGGAGCGGCCATCGCAGTTTGAAACCTTGTCGCATCTGGTATTACTGGCAAAACCTGTCTAAAATCACAGCTAAAAACAATCACCTTATCACCAAATGGTTACTACCAAATGGTTACTGCTACTTTAATATATCACACATGCTTCCATGCAATGTCTCGAAGGAGAAATTGCTCATCATGGGGTTTTATCCCATATTATAAGCTGAACCTCTTTAATTAACTCCACCAAACACGAACCATACTTTCATCGAGAATGTGGTATGGTCATTAACATTTATAGGAATGCCAAATCTAGAATGTGCCGTTCTACCACCTTGCAATAGCAGTGATGCAATCCCACTAGACTCTACATTTAAAACTACTTCAATTTTTGATCTCAAAGCAGCTCCTAGAACACTCCAGAGACAAAACATAAACCTTTCTCTGCTTGTTCGCTGTTCTGTCTTTGCTTCTCTCTTCGATATACTGCAAGGCAAGATAAATGTTCTTTCTACATCTCTTATCATAGGAGTCTCATTGTCTGTACTTGCATGCTCACTTGCCAAGTCTTACTCTATTTGAGTATTTCTGAAATTTGTTTGGTTGCTAATTAAATCAATCACATTCAGGGAAGAATTAAGGTTGATTCCATTTTCTAAACCAGACCCATTTATTGTGATAGATAAATACATATTTGTTAAGTTACAAACAAAGAAATGAAAATTGCCCTAAGAAAAAAGGAAGAAGAAATGAAATTTCTATCACACTACAAGACATGTTTGAACCACACAAAAACTCATGCGTAATTTGATCGTGTGTGATCAAACTAACATCTTTTTTATTTTTTGCTTTTACATTTGATCTATATTGTGTGGTATCAACCAATGTTCTATTTGTTTTACAAAGACCGATATGAGTCTCTTCCAAAATTTTATTCTACATTTCAAAATTCTTATTGCAAAAGTTCACGAAATATTTTTTTTTGTTTGTCATTCATTTTAATTTCTAGGCTGAGCTCAAAATTTCTCGAAAAATTTGTTGTAACAATATGGAGGCAGAAGCTACAACTCTTCTTTGTATCATGACATATTTGGATAATCTTGGCTATGAAGAGGTAATTTCCGAGAGTGATTCAAAGATATTGGTGAAAGCGGTATAAGCTGAACCTCGAGTATGGTCAAGGTTTATAGTCTATACCAGAGAAATCAACAAGACAAGAAAAATATTAATTCGACCAACCATCACTCACTTTCCAAGGAAGACGAGCCAACTAATGTGTTGATCTTACAGCCAATAAAACCTCTTCATATGAAGTTCATTATGCACTCTTGATTATATTGTACGTAATCTTTGGTTAAGAAGGAGAAACGAATTTATATGAAATATGTTTGAGCTCAAAAAAACAAGAAAAATGTGGCATTATGTTAAGGGCCTTATGTTAAAACGATGATAACTCTCCAAAATTAACAGCAATATTCCAGTGAAGTGAATACTGAACAGTGTTGATAACCTCGCAATCCTTTAACAATAATATTGTTACCAAATCAGATATACAAATTGATTAAAATACAATGCATAGTGATAACACGTTTTCTAATTTGGGTAACAACTAATAACATTTGCAGATTTTTGCAAGAAAATAAAGTAAAATCCATTTCTGAATTGGAAAAAATGTTAAAAATATTAAAAAGAAAGAAAAGAAAATAGTTATAAAAAATAGCATACTTGTATGTATTTTTCCACTCATAGACGATTCTTTAACATTCTTGCGTGGTGGGAAAAATAATATTGTCTATGTTTGGTGTTGAATAGATTTTCCAAAATCTATTACCAAAAATAAACTTAATTTACGGAAGAAAAATTAGAAAAAATCTAAATATATGTTGACTCGAGCTAAAACTATAGAAACTGATGAAGAATTCAACAAAATCAGGATTCTTTCTAGTAATGATGGAACTTATTACAAATAAGAAAGAGTACAAATACATGTAATCCTAGTTTTCCACTTCGAAACCAGACTTTCACATATAGAGATAAGAAAATATCATCTACAAGATTTTGTGTAATATATTTTAGATACTCATATTAGGTTTAGACTTTACATACTTGTATAAATAACTTACCTTTTTGTGAATCAATAATACACATACACTTTTCCCATTCATTACATGGTATCAGAGCCTAAAGATGTCTGACCTAATTTCTTGCGATTGACATCAGGCCAGCAATCTGATGTGGGGAAATCTAATCACCACAGTGTTAGCTCTAAAGTTTATGTCTATGATGGTTTATATAAGATTTCAAAATCGTCGGCCTGACGTGGAGAAGTCTGGTTTGCCGAATAAGGTTAATGTAAATCATAAATGGTAAGACAGATTTCGAGGAGTACTCATAGCATAAGGGTTCCAGATATCATATATGTCATTTAGAGATTCACCGGGATATTCTTCTATTGGAAAGAAAGGTCAAAGCTTATATACCCAGCATGCCTAACCATCGACGACGTAACACATGTTAGTTAAAAAGCCTCAGCATCATTGAACAGTGCAGTGCCAAACAGAGAGAACCACTCTAACAACTAAGAATACTTGGTCGTGTAGAGATACTGACCGCAGTGCAACGTAGACTCGGTGAATTTTGAAGAAGTCAAGATGTGAGGTCAATGGCTTCTGGAGGCATCCGCTTAAGGAAAACCTGGAGGTCATAAAGTATTATGTTTATTGTTTCAGCTTTTCTTTTTTTTTTCTACTAAGCTATTGTATGATAAGAAAAGTTAGAACGTAACATGCATATAAAGTACATTATGCCACAGATGAGCTTTAATTTGTGGGAATCTAAAGTCTCTGTAGTTTGAATTTATGCATCGGATTTCTTCTCACGTTGGATTCATGCATCGGATTTCTTCTGATGTTGAATCTGCTTGTGGAACTTATCCTGACCACTATGACCTGTATAAACCAGAACATCTCCTGCGTCTTCATCATCCTCGTAATTACCTGAGACGACAAAGCTGGTGGGCTTACACAGCCAGCTACAACGTAGTTCCAAAGGTGAACCGATAGCCACCAGCATAGCCGTCTCAATGTAATTACGAGGATGATGAGACACTGGAGATG
>NW_006256756.1:2733216-2756090 GCF_000478725.1 Eutrema salsugineum | reverse complement strand
GAGCAGGACTGCGGCCATGCGATATGGGACCGAGAAGAGTTTCTTTTTCCTTCGGTCGTTTTCCCTTTCCCTCAACAATTTCTTTTCTTCTCGAAAATTTCCTTTCTTCTCGGAAATTTCCTTTTTCTATTCGGAAGTTTTCCTTTTTCTTCCGAACTCGGAGAACTTCTCGACTCTTTTGAGAAGTTTCGATCGACTTCGGTTTATCGGGCTATGTTTGGCCCAAGAACACCCCTGGTTTTCTCCGGTACAAACCAAGATCGGCACGAATTAAGCCCAGTTTACGAAGGAATTGTACCGGGAGAATTGGGCCGGGCCACCGCCTCCGCCGAATCCACCCGCCCAGCCCGAGCAACCAAAACGCATCCGCAACGACCCCGCACCAGAGAACCATACCCCCAAAGCTAGGAAACGCGTCAACATGATCATGGGAGCTATCGAAGCCTGCAACTATTCAGTTCGGGCCATCAAGGAGTACAGCAGACAGGCCGCAACCGCGCCTAAACTCTTGCATGATCCGCCGAAAGGAACCCCTTTGATATTCACCAAAGCCGACACAACTGGATTGCACAAACCACACAACGATGCCCTCGTTGTCGAACTCCTTCTCGACGACGTCGAAGTCAGCCATATCCTCATCGATACAAGCAGCTTGGTCAACATAATCTTCAAAGACGCACTTGACCAGCTCGAGATACCGTCAGACAAGATCGAACCCTTCATCGAACCTCTCACAGGATTTGACGGCAAACGCTGCATGACGGTCGGCACGGTCAAAATCCCGATCTACCTTGCCGGAGTTGCGAAGATCATCCAGTTCCTCATCCTTGACAAACCAGCAATCTACAATACTATTCTCGGTACACCTTGGCTACACGCAATGAAGGCAGTTGCCTCCACATATCACCAGTGCCTCATATTCCCAACTCCCGACGGCATCTACACTCTCCGAGGTAACCAAGCCGTCGCCCGATCATGCTACATACGAGTGCAAGCTTCGCTCAGCCAATCAAGCCTGCGTCATCAGTTCGCAAGGTTCGACTACCAACTTCATTGTCCAAAAAACAAACCCTAAGCAAGAGTCTATTACTCAAGTCTGCATCGACGAGCTAAGGCCAAAACGACATGTCGGTATCGGAACCAGCTCGACCCGAAGATCCGTGACATCCTCGTCCACTTCCTAAAACAACACTCGTCCACTTTCGCATGGTCAGTCGAGGACATGCCCGAGATCGATCCACAGATCGCTTGTCACGAGCTCAACATCGACCCGACCTACAAACCGATCAAATAGAAGCACCAAAAACTCAGACCAGAAAAGGAACAAGCCGTCAACGATGAGTTAGAACGATTACTGAAAGCAGGCTCAATCACCGAAGTCAAATACCCGGACTGGTTGGCAAATCCCGTGGTCGTTAAAAAGAAGAACGACAAATGGAGAATTTGTGTCGACTTCACCGACCTCAATAAAGCGTGTCCCAAAGATAGCTTTCTTTTGCCTCACATCGATCGCCTCGTCGAAGCAACCGCTGGGAATGAACTCCTCTCATTCATGGACGCATTCTCCGGATACAACCAGATCCTCATGCACCCTTAAGACCGGGAAAACATCATTTATCACCGATCGCGGCATATATTGCTACTAGGTTATGCTCTTTGGTTTGAAGAATGCAGGAGCAACATACCAACGCCTCGTCAACCGAATGTTTGCAAGCCAGCTCGGGCGAACTATGGAAGTCTACATTGACGACATGCTCATCAAGTCACTCATTGCTTGCGATCATGTCGGCCATCTTCGCACCTGCTTTGATATTCTTGACCAATACGGCATGAAACTAAACCCCACCAAGTGCACGTTCGGCGTAACGTCCGGCGAATTCCTCGAGTACATAGTCACACAGCAGGGCATCGAAGCTAATCCAAAGTAGATCGCAGCTATACTCAAACTCTCGTCCCCAACAACCAAACGAGAAGTCCAGCAGCTAACCGGACGCATTGCGGCACTCAACCGGTTTATATCCCGATCAACGGACAAGTGTTTGCCGTTCTACCAACTTCTCCGCGGTAATAAGCACTTAGAATGGAACGAAAAGTGCGAGGAAGCTTTTTCCAAACTCAAGAAATACTTATCTACACCACCAGTTCTGTCCAAGCCCGAGACCGGCGAGACACTCTACCTCTACATCGCGATCTTGGAATACGCGGTCAGCAGTGTACTCGTTTGAGAAGATCGAGGCGAGCAGAAGCCAGTTTTTTATACCAGTAAGTCCCTTGATGGATCGGAGTACCGCTACCCAACCTTGGAGAAATTCACCTTCGCCGTGGTTATCTCAGCACGAAAGTTACGCCCGTACTTTCAGTCACACTCCATCGTTGTCCTAACTGGCCGACTCGCCAAATGGGCCATCGAACTCAGCGAATACAATATCGAATACCGAGGAAGGACCACGACAAAATCTCAAGTTCTCGCGGACTTCTTGGTCGAACTACCACCTGAGCTCATCAAAGCCCATCCGGCTATACAACCCTGGATCCTCCATGTCGATGGCTCCTCTTCCCATAAAGGATTTGGTGTTTGAATTTGTCTCAATTCCCCCGATGGCGAGATCGTTGAACAGTCCTTTCGTCTCGGTTTTCCGGCGTCCAACAACGAAGCCGTGTACGAAGCACTTATAGTCGGGTTACGCCTCGCCAAAGGAATCGGCACCGAACACATCCACGCTTACTACGACTCTCAACTTGTAGCTAACCAGTTTCACGGAGAATACGAAGCCAAGAATGATCGCATGGATGCATACCTCAAAGTCCTCAAAGATCTTGCTTCCGAATTCTTGACTTTCGAACTCACGAAGATACCGCAGGATGAGAACGCTTCCGCTGATGCTCTAGCTGCTCTCGCGACTAACTCTGATCCCGACCTCTGACGAACAATTCCAGTGGCAGCAATCGAACGACCTAGTGTCGAGCCCGCCTCTGTCTGCAATATTATCACAAGATGACGCGAGTACGAAGCCCATCCCAACCTCGCACCACCCATCACCCGAAAGAAAAAGACTAAGGAAGTTGTCACCGATCTTGATGTTGATATGAATGAACAAAGTGATAATGAGTCAAATCAAGAGGACGAATCCGAAGGCCAACACGTCCCAATCAACATTGAAGCTGAAGGTGACGAGGAACCCGAAGATTGGACTTTGGAAATCGTTGGTTACATTGGCGATGGAATGGTCCCTGCCGACAAATGGGCAGCTCGGCGGCTTAAGGCTCGATATATGGTCATCAAAGGCACTCTCCTTAGATGGGACGCGTCTGGTGCACTTTTGACTTGTCTTCACTGCAACGACATCATGGAAGTTATGCAGAAAGTACACGAAGGAGAAGGAGGTAATCACTCCGGAGCTCGTTCTTTAGCATTCTAGATCAAAAAGACTGGCTATTACTGGCCTACTATGCTCTCAGACTGCGAAAAGTACGCCGCACGAGAAGTGCCAACGTCACGACCCGATGATCAATCATCCTACCGAACTCCTGATGACATCGACCGCACCATATCCCTTCATGCGCTGGGCAATGGATATAATTGGTCCATTTCGCCGATCTACAAGCCAAAAAAAATACGTTCTGGTCGTCACCGATTATTTCACCAAATGGGTCGAAGCCGAGGCGTACGCCGAAATACATGGCATCGACGTCAAAAAGTTTGTCTGTAAATTCATCATCTGCCGGCACGGTGTCCCATACTAGATCGTCACAGACAACGGCAGTCAGTTCACTTCGATAATTTTCACCGACTTCTGTGCCAAATGGAAAATCCGCTTTAGTTTCTCCCACCAAGGTACCCACAAGGAAACGGGCAAGCCGAAGCCACAAACAAAACCATTATCAATGGTCTGAAAAAGTGACTTGATACGGCTAAGGGAACATGGGCGGACAAACTCGACGGCGTCTTGTGGTCTTACCGAACTACGCCATGACGTTCTACCGGTCAATCACCTTTCTTTCTCGCGTATGGTACGGAAGCTATGTGTCCGGACGAACTCAACATTTCTAGTATTCGCCGAACTATGCTCACTCAGCAGCCTGACGTGAACAAAGTCATGATGCTGGACTTGATTGACTTAGTCGAAGAACACCGCGAACGAGCGTTACTCAGGATACAAAACTACCAACAACTGGCAGCTCATTACTACAACAAAAAGGTTAAAGGCCGTCACTTAAGATATGGCGATCTTGTACTTCGCAAAGTTTACCAGAACACCAAAAAAAAGAACCCTGGTAAACTCGGTGCAAACTGGGAAGGACCATATCAAGTCATGAAAGTCGTTAAACTTGGCGTTTATCAGCTTATGAAGCTCGATGGAACCCCGATCCTGAGATCCTGGAATTCAATGCATCTTAAACGATACTACTACTAAGTTCGTTAAAAAAAACAAAACCTCCGAAATACTTAGTTCGGAGAGAATATCCTTTGTACTTAGAACTACGAATGGCTTGATCCCTTTAAAGGGTACGTAAGCAGCTCGTTACCGAGTCCAGCTATAATATCAATAAAATTTTATTTAGTGAAAATGTCTAAGTTTTTAGTTCGATACTCGCGAGATACCGAACTCCTACTTTACCAACATCGACTTCCTGGCCAGTTGTTCGATAGCATTCCACATGAATGCAAACTTAAAAATTCGAGATCCGTCTCGATAACACCCACATGGTGCCGTTGTAAACTCCACACTATAAAGCCAGGGCCAGTTCCGCGTTAAAAATTCTAAGTCACCAAGAACAATAAGCCGAGCCCATCTTGCATACTTAGGTTCAACTTGGAAAACCTTGAGCTCGTATCGTGCGTTTACAAGACTTCGATCAAACTCACTCTTCCAGTACAATACGTCTCACTTGGGTTCCCCAGGCCGAGCTAAAATGCTTGCACCCTAAGCTGAACTCCTCAGATTCGCACCATAAGCCAAGTTCTCAACACTTGAACATATAAGCCGAGTTAACGCAACTCGCTACCGAAAAATATCATTAAGTTTGAACTAAACTCGTTAAACACCGATCTATTATTTAGCAAATTTTTCGAAAGGACTACGAAGATATTCAAAGCAAAATAATGAAGCAGATAATGAAAACATTCCGAAAAGTAAATAAGTTCAACATTCAAAAACCCACCAAGGGTTCAAAAATAAACAAAACATTACAAAAGCATATAAAATAACCCATTAAAGGGAAATTGAGTTCGATTCAAAGGGAAAAAGAAACAAAAGACTAAACAGTCTTAGAAGCAGCGGTCTGAACCGCGTTAAGCATCTCTTCGTTCGAGCCAAACTGCTCACCCCGCGCCTGATCTTGCTCTCCTCCAATCAAGTTATCGGCTGGAGCCTCCTCGCCATCATCCGGAAGAGGAGACATTTGCTTATCTTCCTCCATAAGGACGCATGCATCAACCGAACAAAATTCCTGCAGTGCTGCAGTGGCTTCGCTTCGATCTCAGCCACCATATCAGGAGGGACCTCGTACAGACCTTTGTTCTTCAGCTTTTTGATGAAGCCGAGAACTCCGGTAAGTTGATTAACAACCAAATAAGGTTTACGAGTCTGATCAGAATCATCCAAACTTTGGATGATCTTTTCTAAGCGCTCGCAAGTCTTAGCGTGAACGCTCCTTGCCCGATCTCTCCAGCGAGCCACTAAACCTTGTAGTCGCTCCTTATCCTCTATGAATTCCTGAGAGAGTAAAGTTTGCGCCTCTGTCAGCTCAGCCTTGACCGCTTTGAGCTCCAAACTCTCCTGTTTTAGCAGGTCCACGGCGTTGTGAAGCTCTTCATTTATCCGGAGCTCGGTAGCAAGGCGGTCTTCGACCTTAGAAATCCGCTCCTCCAGCTCCACCACTCTCATTTGCTCGTCGTATAGAGCGACCTCATATCCCACGACCAAAGTGTTGGTCTGACTAGCGAGCTGCAAACCAAAACAAAGTCAGAACTCATACTTAGAAAAAAAAGAGGAAGAAGAAAGAAACAAGTAAAAATTACCACGGCAGTTGTATGAGCGATTCCTTTGTACAAATTGGGGAATCGGAGTTCGGAGATCTTCGGGAGACTCGGGACCTCACTCGAAATTTTGTGGTACAAATCGGCACAGGCATCGATATTGTCTTCGAAGGGCACCTCCTCATCATATTCAAAACAGACCTTAGCCTGTTTCGCCGGTTCAGGCTCCGGAGATCGGTCAGCCGGATCCCTTTTTTGCCTCTTTCTCGTATTTGAGGCCTCGGCTTGATCTCGAGGAAGAGCAAGCTCCGATGCAGTAGGAGCCGGTGGATCAAGATCAACAGCTGTCTCCTGAGGAAGAGAAGAGCCCTCAACCCTCTTGATATTCTTTAGGGCTTCTTCTTTTTGGCTTTTCTCTGAGCCGTTTGATCAGCCGAGTTCACAGTCAGAGGCACTTCCTCGTTTCTTTGTTCATCCCCCTCAGCAGTAGGAACGGGATCAGCGCCGCATCGTTCGTCTCGTCATCATCGAAGAGAGTCGGGATTTTTTCCAATGAGAGCATTGTCGAACGTTTCTTCTTGGGTTTCACCGCTTTCCGCCTAGGAGGAGGACGGGGCTTTTTAGTTCTGCTCTTCGGTTTAAGAGGCTTTGGCTCCTTAACCGATATTGAAGAATGAAAAGAATGTGGGAATAAGCCCGGAGAAACTTAGGAGGAAAATAACCTAGAAATTTTACCTGACTTCTTAGCTCGGCGCTCAAGTATCTCTGCCCAAGCTTCAGGCCAGAGACGCTTACCAGCTTCACTAAAAGCCGCTTGGAATTCAGAAGTAAGTCCAGAATTAAGAAGGAAACTGGGAAGATGAAGACCTGCAAAAATAAGTATTGGGACTCCCAGTTGTTGTACTTGCTGGGTTTAATCCCAGTGATGATGTCTCTCCGCGGTTTGCTGGGTTTAATCCCAGTCATTGCAATAGCAAGTAATATGGGAGCTGTCTACGATGGATACGGAAGGGAAAGTGTGCGTCTACCGGTGTTACAAACATCTTTGGTATTAACATACGCTCATCAACGTTATTGTCGTCATTTCTGTAATCACCCTAGCCACGATAACATGATTTGCCAACTTAGTCAGTATCACTCTTGTACCATTGCACAATCCACTTTTATGGTTAATGTTTCGTAGTAACATTATAGGAGCTCCCACCTTCAAGAATAGTTCGTGATTAGGCATACCTGAAATCTTATTGCTATTCAAAAACCCTTGTGTATATACGATATCATCAGCATCACTTGTGTCCGAAGGTTCAATACTACATGCACTTAGATATCTTTTTTTCTTATCCTGAATATTAAACAATTTCAAATATTAGTTACATATAACAAAATATTAATTTTAGTACCATTATTAATAATCATTCTCTATTTAATTTAAAATATGAATGTATAAACGTTTAAGGTGAATATCATTCGTGACTAAGTCCCTATTATTGTTAAAATATGTTTCCATATTTTGAATTTATTGGCCAAATGAATGACATTAAAATGTGTTAAAATTTGAAAAATACCTGGTAACTTTGATCGCATATATTGGTTTATTATCTCCACATATTCCTAGAACTTATTATTGCTCTATTTCTGAAGAACTGTGCATCCGTATTGGTGGCAAACCCATTCACCGTAAATCTCCCAAACAATCGATCATACAAGATCATCACAATAAAAAATTAGCAAATCTTCTTGTATCTCAATTTTGACTTCTCCAGTATTAGGCTTGTTTATTTTTCTGTCATTAATATCCAATATCCACTTTGAAAATGCCTTAAGATCTTCAGCATCGTCACCAGTCAGACCTGCGTGCAATCTCATATTTTGTGTAAGTTGTAAAACTTTACACTTGCGCCAAAGCGCTGATGAATTTGGAGCGGCCATCGCAGTTTGAAACCTTGTCGCATCTGGTATTACTGGCAAAACCTGTCTAAAATCACCGCTAAAAACAATCACCTTATCACCAAGTGGTTACTACCAAATGGTTACTGATACTTTAATATATCACACATGCATCCATGCAATGTCTCGAAGGAGAAATTGCTCATCATGGGGTTTTATCCCATATTATAAGCTGAACCTCTTTAATTAATTCCGCCAAACATGAACCACACTTTCATCGAGAATGTGGTATGGTCATTAACATTTATAGGAATGCCAAATCTAGAATGTGCCATTCTACCACCTTGCAATTGCAGTGATGCAATCCCACTATACGCTACATTTAGAACTACTTCAATTTTTGATCTCAAAGCAGCTCCTAGAATACTCCAGAGACAAAACATAAACCTTTCTCTGCTTGTTCGCTGTTCTGTCTTTCCTTCTCTCTTCAATATACTGCAAGGCAAGAATTCTTTCTACATCTCTTATCATAGGAGTCTCATTGTCTGTAATTGCATGCTCACTTGCCAAGTCTTACTATATTTGAGTATGTCTGAAATTTGTTTGGTTGCTAATTAAATCAATCACATTCAGGGAAGAATTAAGGTTGATTCCATTTTCTAAACCAGATCCATTTATTGTGATAGATAAATACATATTTGGTAAGTTACAAACAAAAGAAATGAAAATTGCCCTAAGAAAAAAGGAAGAAGAAATGAAATTTCTATCACACTATAAGACATGTTTGAACCACACAAAAAGTCAAGCGTAATTTGATCGTGTGTGATCAAATTAACATCTTTTTTTATTTTTTGCTTTTACATTTTATCTATATTGTGTGGTATCAACCAATGTTCTATTTATTTTACAAAGACCGATATGAGTCTTTTCCAAAATTTCATTCTACATTTCATAATTCTTATTGCAAAAGTTTGATAACACCGTAATTTGACCACTTTTATGGATCGTTTTGAAATACTTTTTCTATGTTTTTAATTGCTTTTAAGTACTTTTATTACGTTTTTCTAGTATTTGTAGTTCCAAGACTCTTTTCAGGTAACTTAGGGAAAAGCTTAACAAAATGGATAAAAACCAGATTTTAGCTCAGAGTCAAACCGTCAGAAGTTCACCCCCGATTGAAGGGCTTCTCACCGTCTGATCCACCTAAAATTTGAAGACCTTAAAGATGGAAGTATCAGATTTCCAGCACACTTTACAGCTTGGCAATCCAACGAATCAATCAAAAGATACGCGAAGAGCAGATGTCCCGTAAACCAGCCGGCAAGCGTTTCCACCCGCAGCCAACAGGCCATTTCCAGCGGTTAGAAGCACCGCGACCGCGGCCAGCAACCCATTTCCCGCGGTCACACTCATCCCGACCGCGGCTAGCTAACTCCGAACCCAAAGACCCATTTCTGAAGCCCAAAATGATTCCCTCATTTGGAGAAACCCTAAGTGACGCCGAGAGATGTCTTGAGCACTATAAATACATGTTTTAGGAACCCTAATTCATATCATCTATCATCACCTCATATGTTCTTATTGTTTTAGAATACTTTTAAATTTTTAGGTTTTAGGCAGAGAGATTTGTCTCATGAACCCTTGTTCTTTTTTTTCAATTTCGGTTTCTATTCTACTTTTTAATACTATGTTTTTGATTTCGTTCATCATGTCTGAGTAGTTTTATTGTTGGGATTAAGGGATTTTCGATGGGGATTTATATGTTCGATGAGGATTCCATGAGCTTTTGAGCCGAATCTTAGAACTTTTTCTTCTGAATTCGTTTTTACTGCATGAGAGTAGCGTCATGAACTACAATCTGATCCAGATGCTTGGTGATACGAAAGTGTTCATCCGGTGTCAGATCTAGTTTGGGAGAGCAAAACAAACATAGGAGTGGAAACCTACCTATGGACGATTTGTGAATGCTGACGAGTCTTAAACATAATGCACCTCTTCTTTTCCAGGGCCAGAGTGGAAACCTACTGGTCAGGGTTGAGAGAGATAGTTGTCTATGATCACGACAGTGGCGTATTCATACGTCCGTGACTCCAGTTCGAAAAGTTTAAGCTAAGATCTTATCAAATTTACTCTCTAGCAATATTTTGAATCGTTCGTACCCCTGAGAAAACTTCCCTGAACCCCAGCGCTTTCTTTCTTATAGATTTACACCGATTTTCATTCAAGCTTTAGTCTAGTTTATTTACTCTTTCAATTGATTTTCATTTAAGCAATTAGGTTAGCCGTTTTTCTCATTTTTACTTGTTTTCGCTAAGTTTGGCTATTAGGTTACTTTAATTCCCGTATTTTCTCTTTAAGATTCGTCTTTACATTTTAAACACACCACCAAAACCCCCACAAAACCGTTTGGTTCTAGACTTCCTTACTTTATATTTCTTTCGAAGGCTTTTGCAGGGAAGATCGTCCTTCCCTGTGGATTCGATCCCTAAGTACTACAATTGATCAGCTGTGCACTTGCGGCTATTGATTTCATTTAGGGTAAAACTTGACAACCCTCACACACGACAGCACATCAAGTTTTTGGCGCCGTTGCCGGGGAAGGCACGCGTTTTCTTTTCCGCAAAACCCCAAGAAAGGTTGGTAAATCGACTCTAGAACCCCTTTTTATGCATATTTCCATTTTTCGGTTATTTTGTTTCCATTTCAGAAGATATGAATCCTATAAATCGAAATACACACTATGAGGAAGGTTTCTATAACACTCCTCAAGCCACCAGACGCAGAGAAGAACACCAAGCCCGAAATCTTAACTACATGGATCGATACAGCCAGCCAAACCACCCTTACCACCGGCGCAGAGAGACTGTTCGACGCCGGGAAGATCCTTATGGTCCTCCTCCGACCTACTTCGAGCCACACGCCTATATTCCTCCACTGCAGAACCTTAGTCAGCAAGAGGACAACTTGAGGATCAACAGACGCTTGGGACGCCTCGAAGGAATGATAAACCAGTTCCTTGATCAGCAGATTCTCACCGAAAACATCTTGCTCAAGAGAATTGATTCAATCTCTGAAGAGTTCAACAGAAAATTCGATGATCTGGCCAATCATGTTCGAGTTCTGGAAGAACAAACACACAAGGACGCACAAACACTAGCTGGGATGATCCATCAAGTCGCAACAGAGCAGACGAGACAAGGGTATGACATCATACAGAACTCAAGTGATATTGCCGAATCGAAACAGGAGATTAAAGAAGTCAGAGAATCCGCCTCCTGGTATAGAGAGAAGACAGACGAAGAGTTGCAAGAGATCGAGTACAGGCTGAACAAACTCGAGCTCAAAGCACAGGAGATTGATGCAAGAATGGAACAGATGCCCAACATTGAGCAAATTGAGAGATTTTCTAAGAAATCTCCCAAAGATCCTGGTGAAGATGCACAACAACGCCCTGGTATGAGTTCATATGATGATGTTCTACCCAATAAAGAAGCTGGAGAAGTTCGTGTCAAGTACAAGAAGAAAGAAACAGACTATGAGCAAGTTATATCCAGAGCCACGGGTCCGAGCAGCCTGACTGCAGCCAAGGGCACTTTTACCGCGGTCGCGACGCCTCTGACCGCGGGAGTTGTTCGCTCAGATGCACCTCTGGGATTTGAGAGAAAAATAATACATCTTCTATCCCAACTTCAACCTCCAGCACCTAAAAAAGCAACTCAGGAAGAAGAAAACCAAGTTTCAGATGAAGAAACAGATTGGCAGGAATCATTACCTTGTATGATGGCAAGGGAATGTGTTGATGATTCAGCTGACTCATCAATCCAAGAAGGACCGATATGCAGCAAGATAAAGATGCCTTACATTGATTCAATCATCGATTACGACACTGCAGCTTTCTTTTGTGAATCCTATTCTGCGTTTGAAACACCAGCCAACACCTACAGAGAAAGGCAAGTTCGAATTCTCCATAAGGTCAAGACTACAGGTCAGTTTCTTATCTCTTGCTCTATTAAAGGAGAAATGTTTAAAAACGTGCTTTGTGATTCTGGAGCTTGTCTTAACATGATGTCCAAGGCAATTGCTTTGAGACTTGACATTAAACACCTGCGCAGGACTAGAGCAAAGATTAGTCTAGCTGATGATTCAAATGCAACACCTCAAGGAATAGCTCATGGAATTCTTTTGAGAATAGGAGATTGCATAGTGCATGTCGACTTCTACATTGTCGAAACAAGAGACGAAACATATCCAGTGATTCTCAGATGGTCTTTTCTAGCAACTTCCGGAGCTATAATGGACTGGCCAAACCGGAGGATTTCATTTGCTAATATCGACAAAGATGTCTTCACAGAAGTTGTCCCATACAACAGCAAAGCAGGAAAACGTTTTGTAACAGAAGAGTTTGAAGAAGAACTTTGGAGTGACGAAGAACCTGCTAGGCAAAGCAAGGAGATGTCGAAAAAGACTTGTCTCAGGACAAGGTCTTCTTCACTGGACTAAGCCACGTCCAACACCAAAAGTCGAGCTAAACGACTTAAAACAAAAACGCTTAATGGGAGGCGAGGCAACCCATTTAGGTATTGTTTTCTTTAGGATTTTTCTTTGTTTTTCTATTGATCTTTTTCTTTTTCTTAGTTTCAGGTGTTCTTATAAAACAAAAAAGCCAAAAAATCAAAAAACCCGAAAAAACCAAAAAGAAGGATGGTCCCTGACTGCTCGGCCCAGCAGGAACCAAAGAGAAGCAGGAAGAGGCCACGAGATAAGCTCCCGCGGTCGCAGATGCTCTGACCGCAGGAAACGCCTCTTCGACCGCGGTTGCGTGTTTCTGACCGCGGCCAAGCACAGGTTTGCCGCGGTCGCGTGGCTCCTGACCGCGGCAAATGGTCTTTGAGATCAAACCCGACCCCAAACCACCCACTTCACCTCATTCCACCTCGCCAATCCCCAATCCACCTAATTCACCACCTTCCACCACCTTCATCACCACCTATCACCTTCCCAAACCTCTTCGAATGAATCCAGTTCATCTCCACCAGCATCCCGGATCCAGGTAAGTTCTCTTTGGCCTTACCAATTCGATTATCTATGCATTTTTCTCATCCAATCTCGACTTGTTTCACACTGAGGAGAGTGTGATTTAAGTCTGGGGGAGGATTTCATCCCTTTCTAACCACTTTTCTTTCATGAGTCTTGCATTATCTACACTTTTTGCATTTTCCATAAAGTTTTTCAAAATCGGTTTTCAAAACAAAATACGTTTTAAAAGGGAATGGTGAACATGAATCAATGATAGTTGACTGTGTGCTTTTAGACTGTTCCTAGTGACATGCTCATTCATGATTTAGGACTAGACTAGGCGGTAGCTAAGCACATTTGAAACAAAGTACCCCAGAGGAATTTGAATGATTTCGATTTAGATGAAGGGATACACTAGCTCTGTTTTATTTGGACTTAATTTGGACTTAACTTTCTCATTGAAGCATTAGACCAGGGAAACAAATCATACATTCAGGACTCCTTTACCCTTTTTACCACTCTCTGTTGATCCTGAATGGCTAGTTCATCTTTAGCTAGTTCCCCACCTTAACCAATCCTCTTTCAAACCACATGCACTCTTGTTTTCTATTGTCCTATATGCAGATAAGTGCAAAAACGTTGGAGAGAAAGAGGAACGACGCAGTTTTCAGTCACCAAGGACAGAGACCTGCGATTTGCCGGAAAAATTCCCGGAAGGATTCAATACAAGAGGAAGCTCAGTCTGCCTTAGAAGAATCTCAAATTTTGGTACAATCTCGTCCTCTAGTCTCTCTCTTTTTAAAAGGCATTTCATTTCCAAAAAAAAAAAACCGAAAAATAAGAAAAGAAAGGAAATAAAAGCCTTAGCGAGTCTAGAGAGGTCGAATTTTAAGTCCCAAGGCAACTGGAGTTCGATTTTATTGAGTTTTGGAGATCATTTTTTGATTCCCGGAAAGAATCTAAGTCTGGAGGAATAGCTGTTTACAAAAAAGGAGGAAGGATTATGCAACAACATTTGACAAGAAAAAGTGACTGAAAATTGCGGTCATCAATAGGTCCTTATCTCTCTTGCGGTTTTGCATATTATTTTGCATCCTCTAGATTCATCAGGTAACCCAAAACACTTTAACTCCACCACTTAAACAGCCCTCTTAATGCCAAACGCCGTCTACCCTGGATGATGTCTTTAATGAGAACTCAGTGTTGAACTTAATGAATGTAGAGAGCTAGTTGACTGGAATCAAGATTTAGATTATTTAAGTTTTGCATGACGGAAAAGTGGACTAGTATCTTTTGTGTATTGTTGAGAATTTTCTAGACTAAGTTGTGGATTAATGCACGATCTTTGGTCCTAGTTTAGGAGTTCAGTCTCTGAGATTTGTGCATTTCCTATTTTTGTTTTCACTTAACCAGTTTAGGCTTTTGCTTTATTTGAGGACAAACAAAGGTTTAAGTCTGGGGGAGTTGATAACACCGTATTTTGACCACTTTTATGGATCGTTTTGAAATAATTTTTCTATGTTTTTAATTGCTTTTAAGTACTTTTATTACGTTTTTCTAGTATTTGTAGTTCCAAGACTATTTTCAGGTAACTTAGGGAAAAGCTTAACAAAATGGATAAAAACCAGATTTTAGCTCAGAGTCAAACCGTCAGAAGTTCACCCCCGATTGAAGGCCTTCTCACCGTCTGATCCAGCTCAAATTTGGAGACCTTAAAGATGGAAGTATCAGATTTCCAGCATACTTTACAACGGTTCAATCAAAAGATACGCGAAGAGCAAGATGTCCCGTAAACCAGCCGGCAAGCGTTTCCACCCGCGGCCAACAGGTCATTTCCCACGATCAGAAGCACCGCGACCGCGGCCAGCCACCCATTTCCCGCGGTCACACTCATCCCGACCGCGGCCAGCTAACTCCGAACCCAAAGGCCCATTTCTGAAGCCCAAAATGATTCCCTCATTTGGAGAAACCCTAAGTGACGCCGAGAGATGTCTTGAGCACTATAAATACATGTTTTAAGAACCCTAATTCATATCATCTATCATCACCTTATTTTTACTTGTTTTCGCTAAGTTTAGCTATTATGTCATTTTAATTCTCGTATTTTCTCTTTAAGATTCGTTTTTACATTTTAAACACACCACCAAAACCCCCACAAAACCGTTTGGTTCTAGACTTCCTTACTTTATATTTCGTTCGAAGGGTTTTGCAGGAAAGATCCTTCTTCCCTGTGGATTCGATCCCTAAGTACTACAATCGATCAGCTGTGCACTTGCGGCTATTGATTTCATTTAGGGTAAAACTTGACAACCCTCACACACGACAGCACATCAAGGTTCACGAAATCTTTTTTTTTGTCATTCATTTTAATTTCTAGGCTGAGCTCAAAATTTCTCAAAAAATTTGTTGTAACATTATGGAGGCAGAAGCTACAACTCTTCTTTGTATCATGACATGTTTGGATAATCTTGGCTATGAAGAGGTAATTTCCGAGAGTGATTCAAAGATATTGGTGAAAGCGGTATAAGCTGAACCTCGAGTATGGTCAAGGTTTATAGTCTATACCAGAGAAATCAACAAGAAAAGAAAAATATTAATTCAACCAAGCATCACTCACTTTCCAAGGAAGACGAGCCAACTAATGTGTTGATCTTACAGCCAATAAAACCTCTTCATATGAATTTCAGTATGCACTTTTGATTATATTGTACGTACTCTTTGGTTAAGAAGGAGAAACGAATTTATATGAAATATGTTTGAGCTCGAAAAAACAAGAAAAATGTGGCATTATGTTAAGGGCCTTATGTTAAAACGATGATAACTCTCCAAAATTAACAGCAATATTCCGGTGAAGTGACTACTTAACAGTGTTGATAACCTCGCAATCCCTTAACAATAATATTATTACCGAATCAGATATACAAATTGATTAAAATACAGTGCATAGAAATAACACATTTTCTAATTTGGGTAACAACTGATAGAATTTCATATTTTTGCAAGAAAAAAAAGTAAAATCCATTTCTGAATTGGAAAAATGTTAAAAAAATTAAAAAAGAAAGAAAAAAAATAGTTATAAAAAATCGAATACTTGTATGTATTTTTCCACCCGTAGACGATTCTTTAACATTCTTGCGTGGTGGGAAAAATAATATTGTCTATGTTTGGTGTTGAATAGATTTTCCAATAATCTATTACAAAAATAAGCTTAATTTACGAAAGAAAAATTAGAAAAAAAAATCTAAATATATGTTGACTCGAGCTAAAACTATAGAAACTGATGAAGAATTCAACAAAATCAGGATTCTTTCTAGTAATGATGGAACTTATTACAAATAAGAAAAATTACAAATACATATAATCCCAGTTTTCCACTCCGAAACCAGACTTCCACATATAGAGATAAGGAAATAACTTCTACAAGATTTTGTGTAATCTATTTTAGATACTCATATTAAGTTTAGACTTTACATACTTGTATAAATACCTTACCTTTTTGTGAATCAATAATACACATACACTTTTCCCATTCATTACATGGTATTAGAGCCTAAAGATCTCTGACCTAATTTCTTGCGATTGACATCAGGCCAGCAATCTGATGTGGGGAAATCTAATCACCACAATGTTAGATCTAAGGTTTATGTCTATGATGGTTTATATAAGATTTCAAAATTGCTGGCCTGACGTGGAAAAGTCTGGTTTTCCGAATAAGGTTTGTGTAAATCATAAATGGTAAGACAGATTTCGAGGAGTACTCATAGAATAAGGGTTCCTGATATCATATATGCCATTTTAGAGATTCACCAAGATATTCTTCTTATTGGAAAGAAAGGTCAAAGCTTATATACCCAGCATGCCTAACCATCGACGGCATACTTTTTAAGTGCTTCTGCAACCGAGATAGGAAGTGCAAGAATGAGGTTTGCGGGAAACACTTAAAAGTAAGCGTGGATGGTTAGGCCTGCTGGGTATATAAACTTTGACCTTTCTTTCCAATAAGGATAATGTCCCGGTGTATCTGTACAATGACATGGATGATGATCAGGAACCCTTAGACTATGATCATAGGAGAGATCAACATGGCTGGCTGCGACTGTACGTAGTTTCTCCTGCAGTGAAGATTGTCTTTGTGCAAGGAAAAACGGTGGTGAGCTTGCTTATGACAATAAAGGGAATCTATTGAGAGGAAAGTCTGTGGTGTTTGAATGTGGGACATCGTGCAAGTGCATGAGACACACCCGTCGGATCAGACCATCATGAGAAAGAGATAGCTGGGGATGTGAAGGCCTTGTGTATGTGTATATACACGCATCTGTGTGTGTATATGTGACCATGGATACATTGAACCATCTTATCTACCATGATTTTTTTCCTTAAGACGCCTCCTTCATTTTCTATAAAATACCACCAAACAATTTTATATTCTAAAATCTTCAAGGTCTAATTAGAGATATGAATATATGATTCCAGTAAATAAATTGTTTCTGACAAAAGTGAGTGCCAATTTATCATTTTTTGAAATATAAATCGTTACTTATAGTTAAAATATATCACTGTTACAACTAAAATACACTTATGAGTTATGATATACATATTTTACGTATAGTTTTTGTTTCCTTTGTTCTGTTTTAAGTTGTTGTTTAAGAAAAGCTAATTCTATAATATAATATTGATTAAAAATAAAATAAGAGAAATACAATAGCAAATAAACACATTTTTAATAGACCACCATCTTAACCAGCTCATATTTATACCAAAAGGCCTCTAAAATAATTGAAATTATGCAGACCCAAGCAAATGCTTGATGGGCTTTTCTACCCAGAACAAAGCATCTTGGTTTCGAAGTTGTTTCTACGGAGCAGTTTGAAATGGAAAGCCTCCACTCATCTGTCGCCTAACGTGCTCTGGTACTAGCCTGTTTATAAGCTCTAGGGAGGCTCTAGATAACTGTTTGAACATTCAAACAGAGAGAAAGAGATACCAGATTAAGAAACTGTTTGAACTTAACATCAGTTATGGTTTGGTTTAAGAATATTTAGTTTAAGGAAAGTGGACTAACGTACCTCATGTTTGAAGTTGAACAACGGTGGTAGAGGTCGGCTGTTTGGAAGACGAGCATTGGGCTCGCGAAGTTCATTGAAAAATGGATGAGCACATGCTTCGAGCTTAGACACGGAAACATAACACATGTCAGTTAAAAAGCCTCAGCATCATTGAACAGTGCAGGTCCAAACAGAGAGAACCACTCCAACAACTAAGAATACTTGGTCGTGTAGAGATACTGACCGCAGTCCAACGTAGACTCGGTGAATATTGAAGAAGTCAAGATGTGAGGTCAATGGTTTCTGGAGGCATCCGCTTAAGGAAAACCTGGAGGTCATAAAGTATTATGTTTATTGTTTCAGCTTTTCTTTTTTTTTTTTCTACTAAGCTATTGTATGATAAGAAAAGTTAGAACGTAACATGCATATAAAGTACATTATGCCACCGATGAGCTTTAATTTGGGAGAATCTAAAGTCTCTGTAGTTTGAATTCATGCATCGGATTTCTTCTCACGTTGGATTCATGCATCAGATTTCTTCTGATGTTGAATCTGCTTGTGGAACTTATCCTGACCACTATGACCTGTATAAACCAGAACGTCTCCTGCGTCTTCATCATCCTCGTAATTACCTGAGATGACAATGCTGGTGGGCTTACACAGCCAGCTACAACATAGTTCCAAAGGTGAACCGATAGCCACCAGCATAGCTGTCTCAGGTAATTACGAGGATGATGAGACACTGGAGATGTTCTGGTTTATACAGGTCACGGTGGTCAGGATAAGCTCCACAGGCAGTTTCAACGTCAGAAGCTAGAAAGTGGAAATCTTGGAAAGGAGAGGAGTATGTACCATTATATTGAGATGCGGTGATTAGAGGGTTTAAGTAAAAGAACAGTGTTAGCTCTACGGTTTATGTCTATGATGGTTTATATAAGATTTCAGATTGCTGGCCTGGTGTGGGGAAGTCTGGTTTAGGAATGGGAAACTAGGATTACATGTACTTGTACTCTTTCTTTTAGGTAAGAAGTTTCATCATTACTAGAAAGAATCTTGAGATTTTGAATTCTTCATCAGTTTCCGTAGTTTAAGCTCGAGTGAACAATGTATATATAGATTTTTTCCGAATTTTTTTCGTAAAATAAGTTTATCTTTTCTAATAGATTATTGGAAATTTTTCTCAACACCAAATATGGACAATATCATGAGTATTTTGATAAATTCTACGAATGGAAATACATATACAGTTATGCTATTTTTTATAACTATTTTCTTTTCTTTCTTTTTGACATCTTTAACCTTTTTCCCAATTACAAATGGATTTAACTTTACTTTTTTCTTGCAAAAATCTGCAAATGCTATCAGTTGTTATACAAATTAGAAAATGTGTTCTCACTATGCACTGTATTTTTTTTTTTTTTTTGAAACCTTTTTCATTGCATATATTTAAATGTAGCAAAAATGCTTACAATAACTTACAGCAAGCCAACTTTAGTTACAAACCCATAATTTTAAAAACCCAAATTGAACCGATGGAAGCCCAATTGTAACGCCATGGATTTCAGGTCCAGGAAAATCGAAAACCCAATAGCAGATGAGAGACTGAATTAAGGAGAGAACCCTAATGAGACTGAAGTTAATATCGTCACCGCTGAACTAGAAGGGAGAACTGAGTAGCTAACTCATTAGTGGAGAGAAAACCATTGCTGCATGCATTCACTGGCGAGTGATGGATTCTGCCCTCTGAAGGAGGAGATACGGTTCCTGATGGTGCTGGAAATCTGCTTAGTGAGAGACTCATAAGGCCGGTGGGTATTGCTGTGTATTCGACTGTTCCGTTCCCTCCATATTTCATAGATCGCCGCTTGCCATGAAAGTCTAGCTAGGTATTGGAGATGCCGATTGGATGAGAATGATTGCAAACTCTCAATAACCAGATCCCATTGATAAGATTGGAGAGCAACTCCAAATCTAGAGGCGAAATAATTCCAGACCAGGGAGGAGAACAAGCAGTCAAAGAAGAGATGATCTCTGGTTTCAGAAGCACGATTGCAGAGGACACAAAGGTGGTCAGATTGTAAGCCCCAAGACAGTAGACGATCCCGAGTTGGGCATCGGTTGAGCATGAAAAGCCAAGCCATTGATTTATGCTTTGGGATGCCTCTTTTTAGCCAGACAAGGGAATGCCAAGGGACCCGAGGGAGGGGGTCTCAGCTCCGATGATAGATATCTGCAGAGAAAAAAGTAGATTTTACAGCTCCATTAATAACCCACTGAGTGCAATCTTCCGAGCCTGATAGAGAGATTGAGGATAGGTAAATGAATAGTTGCTCCAGAGGTGGGGATCTTGCCGGCGGAAGGATCCAACCGTCATTACACCAGAGAGAGGAGACTTTTGCAGATAAGGGAATACCAGTAGATAGAGGGCCATGAGCACCAATGAACCTGATTAAGGGACCAAAAGGGGTCCAAGGGTCAGTCCAAAATCTGCATTTAGAGGAAGAGCTAGGCCTAATTATAACCCATTGACAAGCAATATCTCGCAACCGAAGGATTTGTTTGAAAACCCAGGTATGGTTCTGATTTTCCTTCATCTCCCAAAAGCTTTTATCCTTTATAACATTCTGATGAATCCATGCGACCCAAATTGATTCAGTGCGGAATAGGATGAGCCAAATAAGCTTGATCATGCAAGTGCGATTCTATAGGTGGAGACATTTGATGCCAAGTCCTCCTTCATCCTTAGGTGTGGTAACTGATTTCCAAGAGACCCTGGCAGAGTATCGACCATCAAGGGATCCTTTCCACAGGTAAGCCCCACACAGAGATTCAATCTTTTTAATACATTCCATCGGGAGAACAAATGCACTGCACCAAAAGTTTGTGATACCACCAATGACAGTACTTATAAGCACCTGTCTGCCCGCAAACGAAAGGTATTTAGATGTCCAGGAATTGATTTTCTTCTTTACGCTTTGCAGTAGAGGTTCGCAGTCCATCATTGAGAGTTTTTTCGAGGATAAGGGGAGACCCAGGTAGCGAATGGGAAGAGATCCATGCTCAATTCCGGAGGAAGAGGTAATGGTTTGGATTTCCTCTTCACTAAGACCACATGCATAGAAGGATGATTTCTCAGGGTTAGCTGCGAGTCCAGAAAGTGCTCTGAACTTGTCGAGGATATTCAGGATGGCATGGATAGATTTAGAAGACCCATCAGAGAAGATCAGGAGGTCGTCTGCAAAGCAAAGGTGCGTTAAACCCGAATTCTTACATTTAGGATGATAGTTGAAAAGCCCTTCTTCAGCTGCATCATTTAGCATTTGAGACAGAATATTCATGGCGAGCCCAAACAAATATGGGGACAAGGGATCACCTTGTCTCAGTCCTCTGGTCCCTTTGAAATAACCATGCATACAACCATTTATACTCACAGAGTAGGAGGTAGTAGTAATACACTCTTTTAACCAGCGAATGTACTTATCAGGGAACTGAAGAGCACCAATGCAATTAATGAGAAAATCCCAGCGAATGGAATCAAAAGCTTTGGCTATATCAATCTTTAAGGTAACTCTCTTCTGACCTTTATTCTTATGGTATCCATTGACAATCTCAGATGCTAACAGGCAGTTCTCTAAAAGGAGTCTCCCCTTCAGGAAAGCAGTTTGGTTCGGAAGGATGAGCTTCGGAAGAAGAGGTTTAAGCTTGGCGACCAACAGCTTAGAGATCAACTTGTAGATGGTATTGCAGCAGGAGATGGGGCGGTAATCTTTGATAACCGTAGCACCCGGAAACTTTGAGATAAGAGTGAGGATTGTAGAGTTCAGAGGAGCAGGCATAGAGGGATTCTCAAAGAACTTCGCGACAGAGAGGATGACTTCATTTCCCACAACTGGCCAAGCTGCTTTATAATAACCCGATGTAAGTCCATCTGGCCCCGGGCTCTTGTTGGGGTTCAATCTGAAAAGAGTTTTTGAAATTTCCTCTGCAGAAGGGATCCGAGTAAGACTAGGGTAGTCAGCGGCTGAGCATTTCCTCTTGATTAGGCTTGAGAGGATATGGATATAGGATATCCCATTAGATGTCATTTGAGGCCCCAAAATTCCTTTGAAATGATTAGCTGCGAGGGAGCCAATAGCTTCAGGGGAGGTTGCTACATTTCCATCAAGATCAGACATGGAATATACAGAGTTGTAAGCATTCCTGGATTTGGTGACCTTATGGAAATAAGAGGTATTCTGGTCTCCAGTCTCAAGCCAATTTATTCGGGAGCGTTGCTTGAAATATTCCTCCTCAATTTTCCGAAGCATGGCCAACTTATCGATAGATTGTCTCTCTTGCAGGAAGTGGATGGATGAGGGAGATTGAAGAGACCGCAACTGGGCATTCTCAACCAGGATGGAAGCTTCACTAACCCTCTTCTGGATGTTCGAGAAATTGTCTTTGTTGAGATTTTTAAGATCAGTCCTGACTGCTTTTTGTTTGAAACAGATAGCAGAGAGGGAGGGATTAGCTGAACCAGTTGTATCCCAAGCATTAGTTACAGTATCCAGGAAGTCCCGGTGAGAAGTGAGGTAGTTCCAGAATTTATATGGTTTGGATCCAGCCTGAGGGGGTAGACAATTTAGAGAGATGCAGCAGGGAGAGTGGTCAGATAACCCTGGAGCTTTGAAAGTAGCCATGCTTCGTGGGAATTTAGCGAGCCAATGCTCATTAATAAGGGCTCTATCCAGTTTCTTGGCAATTGGATCAGCAGGCTGCTTATTGCTCCACGTAAATCGGGAACCATGATATCTCAGATCTTTGACTTCAATCTGGTCAAGGCAGGCCTTGAAATCAACCATAGGAGAGGAGAAGTGGTTAATAGCCGGAGAAGAATGATCAGATGGGTGGATTATTTCGTTAACAAAATTAATTTGTATATCTGATTCGGTAACAAAATTAGGGTG
>NW_006256756.1:2725765-2732526 GCF_000478725.1 Eutrema salsugineum | reverse complement strand
CCATAATTCTTATCGTATATATCTGTTTCAAGACTCTTGCTTGCCTAGGTTGGTTTTAAGTCACTGGATTTGAAATCAGTATTTAGTTGTCAATCGGGTTTCCAACATCGTGTATATTATTGGTGGCTATTTGTAGGCTTGCTTTATTTCTTGGGTTTACAAAGCTAATTAGTATACTATGCATTTCTATAACTAGTTGGTATGTATGGTTGATCCTCATCTGTTGTTCATTTACCTTAGTGTGGAGGGTCGTGCTCTGTCTCGTGCTTGGGAAGAGACTTTGGCTTGTGCTAAGGCTCATGATGAACGCCAATACTAATGCTCAGGCTCTGGCTCAGGATGAGGCTGAGGCCAATGCTAATGCTCATCAATTGATCATTTTGTTTCTTGCAGTCTTGCACAAAGATGGCGCTCGAATTTTTCTCGCCAGAAAATGCCAGTGAGACAGAGAAGCAGTAGCTTCTCATCCAGTCTGGCCATCTTCCATGATGCCACCGCCACAGGGTCAACACAGGCCAATTTCTTTCAACATGCATCAGCCACCAAATCTTAGTATGCGTTCACAAGCATCCAGCAATGAAAATGTATAGAAACTCAAATTTAACGGGATGCAGAAATGTGGGTACAATCCAGAATTCTCACTTGGCTGCAAACATGCTACTGCTTCTGGGGTTAATATATAGTAGCAGATCAAAGGGTTTAGAAGAAATTGTTGGTAAAAGCATTTTTTGCTAAGTAGTGAGCAGGTTCATTGTAAGCTGAGATTACATGTATTTGTACTCTTTTTTATTTGTAATAAGTTTCATCATTACTAGAAAGAATCCTGGTTTTGTTGAATTCTTCATCAGTTTCCATAGTTTTAAATCAAATGAACATATATATAGATTTTTTTCCTTATTTTTCTTTCATAAATTAAATTTATTTTTTTGTAATAGATTGTTGAAAAATTTCTTCAACACCAGACATAAACAATAGTATGAGTATTATTTTTCTCACCACACAATTCCGGTAAAGAATTTGTAATGGTATAGGTGTTTTTCAGCCTTAACATTACTCTTTGATCGTACTTTTCTTGTATAGATTATATATTAAATTTGTTTGATCAAATAAATAGCATTCATTCGTAAGTCTTAATCAATGTCTGTTAAACAAAGAAATATGTAAAAGAATGCAATGAATGACTTTAATTCAGAAATCGATATGAAAGTGACAAGTATCTCTAAGCAGAAATCGCTAAATAATGAAAACAAAAAGGATGTTTTTCAAGTTTTTGTAAACCTGTTGATTAAGCACTAAATTTTAGCATAAACTTTCTTGTAGACAATATTCATTGTTTTCTTTTGCGGTACTCCTTTCTTGTCGGTAATAAGTATTTTTAAACATTTTCTAGTTGTTACTCTTGAAACTCCAACATAGAGTTGACCGTGAGAGAATACAAGTTCGAGTAAATACAACCCAACTCTCTCAAGCGTTTGACCTTGACTCTTGTTAATAGTCATTGCAAAAGCAAGTAATATCGGAACTGTCTACGATGGATACGGAAGGGAAAGTGTGCGTCTACCGGTGTTACAAACATCTTTGGTATTAACATACGCTCATCAACGTTATTGTCGTCATTTCTGTAATCACCTTAGCCTCGATAACATGATTTGCCAACTTAGTCAGTATCACTCTTGTACCATTGCACAATCCACTCTTATGGTCAATGTTTCGTAGTAACATTATAGGAGCTCCCACCTTCAAGAATAGTTCGTGATTAGGCATACCTGAAATCTTATTGCTATTTAAAAACCCTTGCGTATATACGATATCATCAGCATCACTTGTGTCCGAAGGTTCAATACTACATGCTCTTAGATATCTATTTTTCTTAACCTATATATTAAACAATTTCAAATATTAGATACATATAACAAAATATTAATTTTAGTACCATTATTAACAATCATTATCTATATAATTTAAAATATGAATGTATAAACGTTTAAGGTGAATATCATTCGTGACTAAGTCCCTATTATTGTTAAAATATGTTTTCATATTTTAAATTTATTGGCCAAATGAATGACATTAAAATGTGTTAAAATTTGAAAAATACCTGGTAACTTTGATCGCATATATTGGTTTATGATCTCCACATATTCCTAGAACTTACTATTGCTCTATTTCTGAAGAACTGTGCATCTGTATTGGTGGCAAATCCATTCACCGTAAATCTCCCAAACAATGGATCATGCAAGATCATCGTAATCAAAAATTAGCAAATTTTCTTGTATCTCAATTTTGACTTCTCCAGTATTAGGCTTGTTTATTTTTCTGTCACCAATATCCAATATCCACTTTGAGAATGCCTTAAGATCTTCAGCATCGTCACCAGTCAGACCTGCGTGCAATCTCATATTTTGTGTAAGTTGTAAGACTTTACACTTGCACCAAAGCGCTGATGAATTTGGAGCGGCCATCGCAGTTTGAAACCTTGTCGCATCTGGTATTACTGGCAAAACCTGTCTAAAATCCCAGCTAAAAACAATCACCTTATCACCAAATGGTTACTACCAAATGGTTACTGATACTTTAATATATCACACATGCTTCCATGCAATGTCTCGAAGGAGAAATTGCTCATCATGGGGTTTTATCCCATATTATAAGCTGAACCTCTTTAATTAACTCCTCCAAACACGAACCATACTTTCATCGAGAATGTGGTATGGTCATTAACATTTATATGAATGCCAAATCTAGAATGTGCCGTTCTACCACCTTGCAATAGCAGTGATGCAATCCCACTAGACGCTACATTTAAAACTACTTCAATTTTTGATCTCAAAGCAGCTCCTAGAACACTCCAGAGACAAAACATAAACCTTTCTCTGCTTGTTCGCTGTTCTGTCTTTCCTCCTCTCTTCGATATACTGCAAGGCAAGATAAATGTTCCTTCTACATCTCTTATCATAGGAGTCTTATTGTCTTTACTTGCATGCTCACTTGCCAAGTCTTACTATATTTGAGTATTTCTGAAATTTTTTTGGTTGCTAATTAAATCAATCACATTCAGGGAAGAATTATGGTTGATTCCATTTTCTAAACCAGACCCATTTATTGTGATAGATAAATACATATTTGGTAAGTTACAAACAAAAGAAATGGAAATTGCCCTAAGAAAAAAGGAAGAAGAAATGAAATTTCTATCACACTACAAGACATGTTTGAACCACACAAAAACTCAAGCGTAATTTGATCGTGTGTGATCAAACTAACATCTTTTTTATTTTTTGCTTTTACATTTGATCTATATTGTGTGGTATCAACCAATGTTCTATTTGTTTTACAAAGACCGATATGAGTCTCTTCCAAAATTTTATTCTACATTTCAAAATTCTTATTGCAAAAGTTCACGAAATATTTTTTTTTGTTTGTCATTCATTTTAATTTCTAGGCTGAGCTCAAAATTTCTCGAAAAATTTGTTGTAACAATATGGAGGCAGAAGCTACAACTCTTCTTTGTATCATGACATATTTGGATAATCTTGGCTATGAAGTGGTAATTTCCGAGAGTGATTCAAAATTTTGGTGAAAGCGGTATAAGCTGAACCTCGAGTATGGTCAAGGTTTATAGTCTATACCAGAGAAATCAACAAGACAAGAAAAATATTAATTCGACCAACCATCACTCACTTTCCAAGGAAGACAAGCCAACTAATGTGTTGATCTTACAGCTAATAAAACCTCTTCATATGAAGTTCATTATGCACTCTTGATTATATTGTACGTACTCTTTGGTTAAGAAGGAGAAACGAATTTATATGAAATATGTTTGAGCTCGAAAAAACAAGAAAAATGTGGCATTATGTTAAGGGCCTTATGTTAAAACGATGATAACTCTCCAAAATTAACAGCAATATTCCGGTGAAGTGAATACTTTACAGTGTTGATAACCTAGCAATCCCTTAACAATAATATTGTTACCAAATCAGATATACAAATTGATTAAAATACAGTGCATAGTGATAACACATTTTCTAATTTCGGTAACAACTCATAACATTTGCAGATTTTTGCAAGAAAAGAAAGTAAAATCCATATCTGAATTGGAAAAAATGTTAAAAATATTAAAAAGAAAGAAAAGAAAATAGTTATAAAAAATAGCATACTTGTATGTATTTTTCCACTCATAGACGATTCTTTAACATTCATGCGTGGTGGGAAAAATAATATTGTCTATGTTTGGTGTTGAATAGATTTTCCAAAAATCTATTACCAAAAATAAACTTAATTTACGGAAGAAAAATTAGAAAAAAATCTAAATATATGTTGACTCGAGCTAAAACTATAGAAACTGATAAATCAGGATTCTTTCTAGTTATGATGGAACTTATTACAAATAAGAAAGAGTACAAATACATGTAATCCCAGTTTTTCACTCCGAAACCCGACTTCCACATATAGAGATAAGAAAATAACTTCTACAAAATTTTGTGTAATATATTTTAGATACTCATATTAGGTTTAGACTTTACATACTTGTATAAATACCCTACCTTTTTGTGAATCAATAACACACATACACTTTTCCCATTCATTACATGGTATCAGAGCCTAAAGATCTCTGACCTAATTTCTTGCGATTGACATCAGGCCAGCAATCTGATGTGGGGAAATCTAATCACCACAGTGTTAGCTCTAAAGTTTATGTCTATAATGGTTTATATAAGATTTCAAAATTGCCGGCCTGACGTGGAAAAGTCTGGTTTTCCGAATAAGGTTTGTTTTAATCATAAATGGTAAGACAGATTTCGAGGAGTACTCATAGAATAAGGGTTCCTGATATCATATATGTCATTTTAGAGATTCACCGAGATATTCTTCGTATTGGAAAGAAATGTCAAAGCTTATATATCCAGCATGCCTAACCATCGACGGCGTACTTTTTAAGTGTTTCCGCAACCAAGATAGGAAGTGCAAGAATGAGGTTTGCGGAAACACTTAAAAGTAAGTGTGGATGGTTAGGCCTGCTGGGTATATAAACTTTGACCTTTCTTTCCAATAAGGATAATGTCCCGGTGTATCTGTACAATGACATGGATGATGATCAGGAACCCTTAGACTATGATCATAGGAGAGATCAACATGGCTGGCTGCGACTGTACGTAGTTTCTCCTACAGTGAAGATTGTCTTTGTGCAAGGAAAAACGGTGGTGAGCTTGCTTATGACGATAAAGGGAATCTATTGAGAGGAAAGTCTCTGGTGTTTGAATATGGGACATCGTGCAAGTGCGTGAGACACACCCGTCGGATCAGACCATCATGAGATAGAGATAGCTGGGGATGTGAAGGCCTTGTGTATGTGTATATACACGCAGTTGTGTGTGTATATGTGACCATGGATACATTGTACCATCTTATCTACCATGATTTTTTTCCTTAAGACGCCTCCTTCATTTTCTATAAAATACCACCAAACAATTTTATATTCTAAAATCTTCAAGGTCTAATTAGAGATATGAATATATGATTCCAGTAAATAAATTGTTTCTGACAAAAGTGAGTGCCAATTATCATTTTTTGAAATATAAATCGTTACTTATAGTTAAAATATATCACTGTTATAACTAAAATACACTTATGAGTTATGATATATATATTTTACGTATAGTTTTTGTTTCCTTTGTTCTGTTTTAAGTTGTTGTTTAAGAAAAGCTAATTCTATAATATAATGTTGATTAAAAATAAAATATGAGAAATACAATAGCAAATAAACACATTTTTTATAGACCACCATCTTAACCAGCTCATATTTATACCAAAAGGCCTCTAAAATAATTGAAATTGTGCAGACCCAAGCAAATGCTTGATGGGCTTTTCTACTCAGAACAAAGCATCTTGGTTTCGAAGTTGTTTCTACGGAGCAGTTTGAAATGGAAAGCCTCCACTCATCTGTCGCCTAACGTGATTTGGTACTAGCCTGTTTATAAGCTCTAGGGAGGCTCCAAATAACTGTTTGAACATTCAAACAGAGAGAAAGAGATATCAGATTAAGAAACTGTTTGAACTTAACATCAGTTATGGTTTGGTTTAAGAATATTTGGTTTAAGGAAAGTGGACTAACGTACCTCATGTTTGAAGTTGAACAACAGTGGTAGAGGTCGGCCATTTGGAAGACGAGCATTGGGCTCGCGAAGTTCATTGAAAAATGGATGAGCACATGCTTCAAGCTTAGACATGGAAACATAGCACATATCAGTTATATCCTCAGCATTATTGAACAGTGCAGGTCCAAACAGAGAGAACCACTCTAACAACTAAGAATACTTGGTCGTGTAGCAATACTGACCGCAGTGCAACGTAGACTCGGTAAATATTGAAGAAGCCAAGATGTGAGGTCAATGGCTTCTGGAGGCATCCGCTTATGGAAAACCTAGAGGTCATAAAGTATTATGTTTATTTTTCAGCTTTTCTTTTTTTCTACTAAGGCTATTGTATGATAAGAAAAGTTAGAACGTAACATGCATATAAAGTACCTTATGCCACAGATGAGATTTAATTTGTGGGAATCTAAAGTCTCTGTAGTTTGAATTCATGCATCGGATTTCTTCTCACGTTGGATTGATGCATCGGATTTCTTCTGATGTTGAATCTGCTAGTGGAACTTATCCTGACCACTGTGACCTGTATTTTCAGAATTCTTTTGCGTTTTCATCATCGTCGCAATTACAAGAGACGACAACGCTGGAGGGATTACACAGCCAGCTACAACGTAG
>NW_006256756.1:2724047-2725237 GCF_000478725.1 Eutrema salsugineum | reverse complement strand
GCATAGCCGTCTCAGGTATTACGAGGATGGTGAGACACTGGAGATGTTCTGGTTTATACAGGTCACGGTGGTCAGGATAAGCTCCACAGGCAGATTCAACATCAGAAGCTAGAAAGTGGAAATCTTGCAATGGAGAGGAGTATGTACCATGATATTGAGATGCGGTGATTAGAGGGTTTAAGTAAAAGAACAGTGTTAGCTCTACGGTTTATGTCTATGATGGTTTATATAAGATTTCAGATTGCTGGCCTGGTGTGGGGAAGTCTGGTTTAGGAATGGGAAACTAGGATTACATGTACTTGTACTCTTTCTTTTAGGTAAGAAGTTTCATCATTACTAGAAAGAATCTTGAGATTTTGAATTCTTCATCAGTTTCCGTAGTTTAAGCTCGAGTGAACAATGTATATATAGATTTTTTCCTAATTTGTTTTCGTAAAATAAGTTTATATTTTCTAATAGATTATTGGAAAATCTCTTCAACACCAAATATGGACAATATCATGAGTATTTTGATAAATTCTACGAGTGGAAATACATATACAGTTATGCTATTTTTTATAACTATTTTCTTTTCTTTCTTTTTTGACATCTTTAACCTTTTTCCCAATTACAAATGGATTTAACTTTACTTTTTTCTTGCAAAAATCTGCAAATGCTATCAGTTGTTATACAAATTAGAAAATGTGTTCTCACTATGCACTGTATTTTAATCAATTTGTATATCTGATTCGATAACAAAATTAGGGGGGGGGTATTGGATGTAGGAATTTAATTGAATCTTAAAGAATTCAATTGTAGGTATACCAATAGAATATCACGTGTTTTAAAGGATGTGATGAAATTTTTTAAAAGAATGCAAAAGAATTGTTGTTCTTGATTTGAAAAGAATGTAAAAGAATTTTGATAGGTAAAAATTCTTCTAAAATTTATAAACTTTGAATTGGTTATTTTGTGTAAGAAGATATAAGTATTTTATTAAAAAAAAAAAAATTATTAAATATACATATATTGATTCGGTAACAATATATCTGATTCGGTAATAATATATCTGATTCGGTAACAATATTAGGGATTTAAAGGGGGGGGGGTGTATTGGATGTAGGAATTTAATTGAATGGTTAAAGTAGTCAATTGAAGGTAAACCAATAGAATATCACGTGTTTTAAAGGATTGGATGAAATTTTTGAAAA
>NW_006256756.1:2706710-2722099 GCF_000478725.1 Eutrema salsugineum | reverse complement strand
CAGTAGCTCCTCATCCAGTCTGGCCATCTTCCATGATGCCACCGCCACAGGGTCAACACAGGCCAATTTCTTTCAACATGCATCAGCCACCAAATCTTGGTATGCGTTCACAAGCATCCAGCAATGAAAATGCATAGAAACTCAACTTTAACGGGATGCAGAAATGTGGGTATAATCCAGAATTCTCACTTGGCTGCAAACATGCTACTGCTTCTGGGGTTAATATATAGTAGCAGATCAAAGGGTTTAGAAGAAATTGTTGGTAAAAGCATTTTTTGCTAAGTAGTGAGCAGGTTCATTGTAAGCTGAGATTACATGTATTTGTATTCTTTTTTATTTGTAATAAGTTTCATCATTACTAGAAAGAATCCTGGTTTTGTTGAATTTTTCATCAGTTTCCATAGTTTTAAGTCAAATGAACATATATATAGATTTTTTTTCCTTATTTGTTTTTTGTAAATTAAATTTATTTTTGTAGTAGATTATTGAAAAATCTCTTCAACACCAGACATAAACAATAGTATGAGTATTATTTTTCTCACCACGCAATTCCGGTAAAGAATTTTCTACGAGTGGGAAATACATACAGTTATGCTATTTTTTATAACTATTTTTCCCAATTCAGAAATGGATTTTAACTTTTTTTTTTTCTTGCAAAAATCTGCAAATGCTATCAGTTGTTACCCAAATTAAAAATCGCGTTATCACTAGGCACTATGTTGTAATTATAATTTGTACTAGTGATTTGGCCCGCACCCTGTGCAGACTCGAGATGTTATTTTATATGTTTTCATTAGTATGTTGTTGTTTTTTTTTGTATAAAGTTTATAAGTATGTTTCTGCTATGACATGATTGTTATTGTTGTAATTTGATAACTCTATTTACTTTGAAAATACATCTATAGCTCGTGGAGTTTCTGATTTAAAATGTATTTAACGTTTTTTTATACTTTGGTAGTTATACTATTGTCTGCTAGTGTTCAATAGCTGCGGAAAAAAAATTAAAATTTGTAATGGTATAGGTGTTTTTCACCCTTAACATTACTCTTTCATTGTACTTTCCTTGTAAAGATTATATATTAAATTTGTTTGTTCAAATAAATAGCATTCATTCGTAAGTCCTAATCAATGTCTGTTAAACAAAGAAAAATGTAAAAGAATGCAATGAATGACTTTAATTCAGAAATCGATATAAAAGTGACAAGTATCTCTAAGCAGAAATCGCTAAATAATGAAAACAAAAAGGATGTTTTTCAAGCTTTTGTAAACCTGTTGATTAAGCACTAAATTTTAGCATAAACTTTCTTGTAGACAATATTCATTGTTTTCTTTTGCGGTACTCCTTTCTTGTCGGTAATAAGTATTTTTAAACATTTTCTAGTTGTTACTCTTGAAACTGCAACATAGAGCTGACCGTGAGAGAATACAAGTTCGAGTAAATACAACCCAACTCTCTCAAGCATTTGACCTTGACTCTTGTTAATAGTCATTGCAAAAGCAAGTAATATGGGAACTGTCTACGATGGATACGGAAGGAAAGTGTGCATCTACCGGTGTTACAAACATCTTTGGTATTAACATACGCTCATCAACGTTATTGTCGTCATTTCTGTAATCACCCTAGCCTCGATAACATGATTTTCCAACTTAGTCAGTTTCACTCTTGTACCATTGCACAATCCACTCTTATGGTCAATGTTTCGTAGTAACATTATCGGAGCTCCCACCTTCAAGAATAGTTCGTGATTAGGCATACCTGAAATCTTATTGCTATTTAAAATCCCTTGCGTATATACGATATCATCAGCATCACTTGTGTCCGAAGGTTCAATACTACATGCTCTTAGATATCTATTTTTCTTAACCTATATATTAAACAATTTCAAATATTAGATACATATAACAAAATATTAATTTTAGTACCATTATTAATAATCATTATCTATATAATTTAAAATATGAATGTATAAACGTTTAAGGTGAATATCATTCGTGACTAAGTCCCTATTATTGTTAAAATATGTTTTCATATTTTGAATTTATTGGCCAAATGAATGACATTAAAATGTGTTAAAATTTGAAAAATACCTGGTAACTTTGATCGCATATATTGGTTTATGATCTCCACATATTCCTAGAACTTACTATTATATTGCTCTATTTCTGAAGAACTGTGCATCTGTATTGGTGGCAACCCATTCACCGTAAATCTCCCAAACAATCGATCATGCAAGATCATCGCAATCAAAAATTAGCAAATCTTTTTGTATCTCAATTTTGACTTCTCCAGTATTAGGCTAGTTTATTTTTCTGTCACCAATGTCCAATATCCACTTTAAGAATGCCTTAAGATCTTCAGCATCGTCACCAGTCAGACCTGCGTGCAATCTCATATTTTGTGTAAGTTGTAAAACTTTACATTTGCGCCAAAGCGCTGATGAATTTGGAGCGGCCATCGCAGTTTGAAACCTTGTCGCATCTGATATTACTGGCAAAACCTGTCTAAAATCACTGCTAAAAACAATCACCTTATCACCAAATGGTTACTACCAAATGATTACTGATACTTTAATATATCACACATTCTTCCATGCAATGTCTCGAATGAGAAATTGCTCATCATGGGGTTTTATCCAATATTATAAGCTGAACCTCTTTACTTAATTCCGTCAAACACGAACCACACTTTCATCGAGAATGTGGTATGGTCATTAACATTTATAGAAATGCCAAATCTAGAATGTGCCGTTCTACCACCTTGCAATAGCAGTGATGCAATCCCACTAGACGCTACATTTAGAACTACTTCAATTTTTGATCTCAAAGCAGCTCTTAGAACACTCCAGAGACAAAACATAAACCTTTCTCTGCTTGTTCGCTGTTCTGTCTTTCCTTCTCTCTTTGATATACTGCAAGGCAAGATAAATGTTCTTTCTACATCTCTTATCATAGGAGTCTCATTGTCTGTAGTTGCATGCTCACTTGCCAAGTCTTACTATATTTGAGTATTTCCGAAATTTGTTTGGTTGCTAATAAAATCAATCACATTAAGGGAAGAATTAAGGTTGATTCCATTTTCTAAACTAGACCCATTTATTGTGATAGATAAATACATATTTGTTAAGTTACAAACAAAAGTAATGAAAATTGCCCTAAGAAAAAAGGAAGAAGAAATGAAATTTCTATCACACTACAAGACATGTTTGAACCACACAAAAACTCAAGCGTAATTTGATCGTGTGTGATCAAACTAACATCTTTTTTATTTTTTGCTTTTACATTTGATCTATATTGTGTGGTATCAACCAATGTTATATTTGTTTTACAAAGACCGATATGAGTCTCTTCCAAAATTTCATTCTACATTTCATAATTCTTATTGCAAAAGTTCACGAAATCTTTTTTTGTTTGTCATTCATTTTAATTTCTAGGCTGAGCTCAAAATTTCTCGAAAAAATTGTTGTAACATTATGGAGGCAAAAGCTACAACTCTTCTTTGTATCATGACATGTTTGGATAATCTCGGCTATGAAGAGGTAATTTCCGAGAATGCTTCAAAGATATTGGTGAAAGCGGTATAAGCTGAACCTCGAGTATGGTCAAGGTTTATAGTCTATACCAGAGAAATCAACAAGACAAGAAAAATATTAATTCGACCAACCATCACTCACTTTCCAAGGAAGACGAGCCAACTAATGTGTTGATCTTACAGCCAATAAAACCTCTTCAAATGAAGTTCAGTATGCACTCTTGATTATATTGTACGTACTCTTTGGTTAAGTAAGCAAACTCATAAACCAATAAACAATTTGGGATTTTTGGTTAAGATCCTAAACTAAACCTAATCTATTATTCACAAGAGATGCAATGCAGGATGAATTGTTAAAAGAACATCTAAAGCATATCGACTCAAACTAAAGACTCTTAAACTCATAGGTGGCGATTTAGACTTCTCCAGTTTACTCTAATCGTGGTATGGTGGCATTTCCAATGAGCTTCCGGGCGATTTATCTTCATTTGTTTCTGAGAATCTGCATTGAACTAGAATAGACACATGTATGATTAACCAACTGTCGTCACCTTAATCAACTAATCTCTTAGATCTAGCAATTAACTCTCGCTCTCATGCTAAACTTAAGATCATGCATTGGACACTGAATTCGTCTGCTCACATCTTCTATAGAGGTAGCTTTCGACTCCTATAGCGACTATGTTCTTCTGAAGCTAGGTACGGATGATCTGATACAGCAATCTCGTGGCTCTGATCGATCATAGGCTCAGAGAATAGGTCATGAATCTACTCTCATGCTTTACGAATGACTTAGAAGAGATGAGATCCAGAATATGGCTAAGAACAATAGAAATCCTAATCGATATATATGCTTGTCGATATCTTCAAACAACTTAACTCTCTGGGACTAATCTACATGATGCAATGAATGATGAAAGACATAAAGGAATGCAAAAGAATGAAACAGAAAAGTTAATAAGATAAAAAGGAGGAAGAACAATGGATCTGGGGAAGAATCCCCATCCCCATCGCCTAACCCTAAGAAAACAAAGTTTGGTGGCTCAAAATCTTATTACAGGAGCACACACCCGTTTAAGGCTGCTAAACAATGTATTTATAGGTCCTAAAGTCTTCCAGGTCTCATTTAGGGCTTCTCTGAAGAGGAATGGCGAAGTGGGCTTTGATGTTGGGCCTTGTGGCTCGTCCTAAGGTCCACCGGGGGGTGAAAGTCTTCCAGGGCAGGTAAAACATGTGTTTTCCGCGGGTGAGAGTCTTCTGGGACTGGTGAAATGGGTCAACTTTTTCTCCATGTATCTTTTGATTGCACCGTTGGATCTTTGTGATGTAAAGTGCTATGACTCCTCTTGATTGTTTCCAAATTTGAACTGGATCGGACGGTGAGAAAGTCTTTATTTGAGTCTGAACTTCTAATAGACGACTCTGAGCTAAAAATGTGGATTTCTTCTATTTTGCCATCATATTCCCTAAGTTTCCTGAAAAGAGCCTTGAGACTAAAAATACATGGAAATTGTAATAAAAGTTCCTAAAACTAAGTAAAACCTTTGAAAAAGCATTTGAAATCAATGGTGAAAAGTGGTCAAAATCAGGTGTTATCAACTCCCCCAGACTTAAGACTTTGTTTGTCCTCAAACAAAACAAGATCTAGTCTGGAAAAATATCATTCAACAAAAATGAGAGGGAACTCAAAAATATCAGCAACCATACTTCTACACCTTAATTAGGGACAATGCATCAATCAGATCAAGTCTAGAAAATTATCACCAAAATACAAACATAACTAGTCCGTTAATCCGTCATGCGAAAATCCACACACTTAGAACTAACTTCCAGTCAACTAGCTCTTAACATTCGTTAAAGGTTTCAGTGGTTCTCATCAAAAAGACATTAAACAAGGCATTCAAGGTTAGGTATCAAAAAGGCTATTTAATGGTACGGCTGATGTGTTTAAGGTTACCTTTTTCTGTAAAGATAGGATATTATGCAAAACAGCAAGAGAGGATGGAACTGATAAATGCCCCCAGTTTCAGTCACACTCTTCTTGCTTCAAAATTTCTGATCTCCTTTCTTCAGGTTCTCCTTATATTTCCCCCAGACTTAGATTTTTGTCCAGGTTGTGAATCCATAACTCTTTAAGTGAATACCTATTGCCTTGGCTCAAGTGATTTCGGCTTCTAAGACTCTTTAGGCTTTTAGTTTCCTTTCCTTTCTTTCTTTTTCTCTTTTTTTCGTTTTTTTTTTATGAAAGGGAAACTGCCTTTTGATTTGGAGTCTTAGGGAGCACGAAAATTACCTTTAAAAATGAGTTCTTCTGAGGCATCAAAAGATTTCTGGCACACTCCCTTCTGGTCTCTTTCAGTCTTTCTCTTGAGTGACTGAAAACTATGGTGTTCCTCCCTCTCCGACGTTTTTGCACATATCTGTCGATATAAACTTAAGAGAGAATGCATGAGGTGTGAACATGAAGGTTTGGGTTAAGGGTGTGGTACCAGCTAAAGATGAACTGGCCATCTAGGACAACAAAGAGTGGTATCAATAAGGAAAAGATGTCCTACATGTATATCATGATGCCTTCTTTAAAAACCATTGATGAGAAAATAAAATGTCAAGATTAAGTCCAAGAAAAATGAGCTAGTATATCCTAGTAGAAAATATCTTCATGAATAGAAGTCTTCTAGTGGGATTTAGTAGTGTAAGTACTCTAGCTACCGCCTAGTCTAGTACTAAACCTTGAAAGAGCTTTTATGAGTGATTGGTGTAGAAACAAACATGTTGGTTATCATCATCGAATTTGTCATTATTCCCTCAAAATATTTTTGACCTTTGAAAACACTTTTTTGAAACTCAAAACACTTTGAAAAGGTTTAAGAAAATCGAAGAATGCAATGGCTCATGCAAGAAAAGGTGGTTAGAAAAGGATGAAATCCTCCCCCAGACTTAAATCACACTGCCCCCAGTGTGAAATAAATCAGGCAAGGATGAGAAATAGAGTATGTAAAGATTAAAAAGATTAAGAAAAGAAAACTTACCTGGTGGTGGTGATGCTTGATCAAACTTGGATGCTAGGGACCCAAAACTGGTTTGAACAAGGTGGTGGTGGTGGTGAGAGTGGCCAAGGTTGAAATTGAGGTGGCCAAGGGTGGATGGAATTGGCCAAGGTGGCCGGCTGTGCTGGCCGCGGATGAAGACATCCCGGCCGCGCGCCGGCCGCGGTAGGACGCGCGCCGGCCGCGGTAGGACGCGCGCCGGCCGCGGTTGAGGACGTCGTGGCCCCGGTAAAACTTCTGCTGGCCGCGGCCGAACCTCCTTTGGCCGCTGTCAGCTCCTTTTCTTCTCTTTTTTTTTTAATACTAAGACTTGTCTAAAATAAGAAAAACAAAACTTTTAATAGAAAAAAAAGCTTAAACAAAAACAAATAAGTACCTAAAATGGGTTGCCTCCCATCAAGCGCTTTGGTTTATAGTCTTTAGCTAGACTTTGCAAAGAAAAAGACTTAGTTCAAATAGGATCTTGTCCTAATACAAGTCCTTTTCGAGATCCTCATGTTCGGTCTTGCAGGTTCTTCATCACTCCAGAGTTCTTCTGGTTCAAATTCCTGGGCTATTTGCTCTCCTCTTTTGCTCTTATGTGGTGTAGCTTCATAGAAGATGTCCTTGTCGATATTGGCAAAAGAAACTAGCCTGTTGGGCCAATCCATGATGACTCCAGCAGTTGCTAAGAAAAGCCATCCAAGAATTACTGGATAAGAGTCATCTTTGGTCTTCACTATGTATAAATCGACAGGTGCAATGCAATCTCCAATCCTTAGAGGAATGTGTCGGGTTATCCCTCTTGGTGTTGCACTTGAATCATCTGCTAACCTAATCTTTGTCCTGGTACTTGAGATGTGCTTAATGCCAAGTCTCAAAGCAGTTGCTTTGGACATCATGTTAATGCAAACTCCAGAATCACAAAGAATATTGAGGAATCTTTCACCTCTAATGTCACAAGAGATAAGAAATTGACCTTTGTCTTGAACTTTGTGCAGAGTTCGAACTGGTCTACCTTCTTGGGCGTGTGTGAACAATTCTTTCATCTCTTGGATTGATTCGTTGCTGTCATAAAAGAAGTGGGCGATCATGTAGTCTCTACATGCCTTGGCAAACGAAATTCCTTCTGGTAGGATCTGAACTACTTGGTTGAACTCTTCAAGTGCTTCTTTGCTGATCTTGTTTGTGTAATCACTGGCTTCTTGGGGATCTTTGAGATGGATCCTGTAAACAGCTGCATGAGGTGATGATCTAGGAAAAGATAGATACCTTGCTCTTCTGAAATATGTAGAGATGTTCTCCTTAGTCTCCTTGCTGTATCTAAAGAAGACTTGAAGGCAGCCTTGTTTCCAAACATCATCGAATGCGAGATAGAGAGGAATGGACTTCACAAACTTTTTGAATTCGATCAGTCTCTCTCTGGATATGCTCTTGGTTATTGGTTCTGTTTTATCATCAGATGAATCTTCCCTAGGGTTTGGATCTTTTACAAACAAACCATACTCTTCATCTTCTGAGAATTGCTCTTGAAGCTCATTGTCACAAGTGTAAACCATGTGGCAAGATGCATAAGTGTTGGATTCTTCCTTTTTCTTTAATGCTTGTGCAGTGATTGAGAAGACAGCTTGATCAAACAACCTAGGTCTGGTCACATTAGGTCGGTTTTCTGATGAACAGGCTTCAGAAAGAGGTTGAAAGTTCTCCCAGTCTGAGAAATTGTGCTCCACCGCGGGAGTCTTCACATGCTCAGAGAGTTCATCAAACCTTTTGTTAAGGCCGATGATCAAATCATCTATCCTTGTTTGCAGGGCAGCATCGATGAGGGCTGGGGAGGCAAGGAACTGATTCAGTTTGGCTTCCAATCGATTAATCAGGATGTTAAGTCGATTGTTTTCATAGTTCTGGTGCAGAATCTGATGAGGAAGAGGATGAGATGGTCGACGGTTCACCAGGTGTGGCGAGTAGGGCTCATCTTGGTGGTGTGGAGGTCGTGAGTCTCCTTGATAGTGGTTCGGATTAGGGTTCCGAAGATGATGATCAAAATCACGCCTAGAGGGTGATTCACATGCGCAGGGAGCTTCACACAGGTCGCAGGACCTTCGCTCGGGGTTAGGGTTTCTCCTTGAATGATCCATGCTTCAAATGTTTCTGAAACTAGGGCAAACAGAAGAAAGAATAGGCAGAAAAGAAAAACTTAGGGTGTTTATGAATTTGGTTTACTTCCTATGTTGCTTAGGCAGAAACTCGACATATTTAGTCGTCTGCGGCTGATATATCATGGTTTTTATGGTTTTTAACCATGGTGTAAGTCCTATTTATAGAGTCTTTCTAGTGTCTTTCGAGTCTTTTGGAGTCTTTTCAGGTCATAGGTACGTCTGGAGCTTAACTGGAGACTTTGGAGCACTTTGGAGCTTAATCAGGATCAAATTCGTCAAGTATGGATTTTGTGCTTTAGTGACGCTCGACACCATGGGGAGTGACGCGCGACACTTGTTTGAGAAATGAGGAAAAGACGATTTTTGTTTCCTATTTGAAGAAGGAGTTGGGCCCAAACGTTTTCAAGGAAGCCCAAGACGTGTCTTAGAGATATATATAGGATTTTTATTTCCTTTTTACGTTGACCTTAGATTTTTGAGAGAAAGATACTCTGAGTTTTTTCGGCTTTTGCGATTTCTGAGCTTGGGGAGACAAGTCTGTACTCTGTTCGTTTAGAGAGAAGATTTCGAACCCCTTTATCTATTTCGATTCAATCTATTGCTTTCTATTCATCATGTTTGTTGTTTCAATAACCATGTCTGAGTAGAACACCTTTTAGGTTTAGGGTTAATTAGGGTTTTCTCTGAATGATCAATTAACTTGCTAGTTAGGGTTCATATCTATTTGTTCTTCACCTTAGGTTGTTCTTAAAGCTAATTCTGGACTGATCACCTAGAACTTAGATCTTAGGTTGCTTAATTGACACGGAAGTGTAATTGAATAACTGGAAAGAACCTGAGTTGAGCAAAGTAACTATTCGCAAAGGAATTTGGTTTAGGAGCTTTGTGAACATATCAAACTTGTGCAATTAAGGCTGGTTTAGATCTGTAGGATTTACAAAGGAATTTGGAATTCTAGGATTTTAACTTAGATAATTTTCACAACGGAAGTTGGTTAATTATAGTTATGTGTTTCGAGTTCAAGAACCGTGCTTAATAACTGAACCCTGACTTGTTAAGTTGATTTGCATTCATTGATCTCCTGAAAATCATCCTAGACCTATCCTTTATCACATCGAATTTACAACTGTCTTCATCGCTGCTTTATTTATTTCTGTCACATTGTTATTTGTTCTGCATATTTTGGCTTAGCGTAACACTATCTACAGAAGGTTCATTGAGTGATCTCTTGTCTCTGTGGTTCGACCCCTAGATACTACAACTGCACATCTGTGCTCTTGCAGAGTAGCTTAGGGATTAAACTTTGAGCATATCAGCGGCTTCAACCTCCCAGGTTTAGACCTCCAGCGACTTCATGCCTCCCCGGCAATGGCGCCAAAAATTTGGTGGGCTTGCGGGCCTAGGGTTGTTTTTTAACAAGCCCATTGGTCCTCCAAAAGTTTTAAATTTATAAAACCCTAGTATCTGCAAGTGCACAGATGTACGTTGTAGGACTTATGGTGTCGATCTACAGGGAGGATGTCTAATCTGCAAGAAACAACAAACTGGGAAGTAAGCAAACTCATAAACCAATAAAAGATTTGAGGTTTTTGGTTAAGATCCTAAAGTAAACCTAATATAGTATTCACAAGAGATGCAATGCAGGATGAATTGTTAAAAGAACATCTAAAGCATATCGACTCAAACTAAATACTCTTAAACTCATAGGTGGCGATTTAGACTTCTCCGGTTTACTCTAATCGTGGTATGGTGGCATTTCCAATGAGCTTCCGGGCGATTTATCTTCATCTGTTTCTGGGAATCTGCATTGAACTAGAATAGACACATGTATGATTAACCAAATGTCGTCACCTTAATCAACTAATCTCTTAGATCTAGCAATTGACTCTCGCTCTCATGCTAAACTTAAGATCATGCATTGGACACTGAATTCGTCTGCTCACATCTTCTTTATAGGTAGCTTTCGACTCCTATAGAGACTATGTTCTTTTGAAGCTAGGTACGGATGATCTGATACAGCACTCTCATGGCTCTGATCGATCCTAGGCTCAGAGAATAGGTCATGAATCTACTCTCATGCTTTACGAATGACTTAGAAGAGATGAGATCCATAATATGGCTAAGAACAATAGAATTCCTAATCGATATATATATACGCTTGTCGATATCTTCAAACAACTTGACTCTCTGGGACTAATCTACATGATGCAATAAATGATGAAAGACATAAAGGAATGCAAAAGAATGAAACAGAAAATTTAATAAGATAAAAAGGAGGAATAACAATGGATCTGGGGAAGAATCCCCATATCCATCGCCTAACCCTAGAAAAACAAAGTTTGGTGGCTCAAAATCTCATTACAGGAGCACACACACGTTTAGGACTGCTAAACAATTGATTTAGAGGTCCTAAGGTCTTCCAGGTCTCATTTAGGGCTTCTCTAAAGAGGAATGGCGAAGTGGGCTTTGATGATGGGCCTTGTGGCTTGTCCTAAGGTCCACCGGGGGTGAGAATCTTCCATGGCAGGTAAAACATGTGTTTCCCGCGGGTGAGAGTCTTCTGGGACTGGTGAACTGGGTCAACCTATTCTCCATGTATCTTTTGATTGAACCGTTGGATCTTTGTGATGTAAAGTGCTATGGAAAGCTGGTTATCTCCTCTTGATTTTCTCCAAATTTGAGCTCGATCAGACGGTGAGAAAGTCTTCATTTGAGGCTGAACTTCTAACAGTCTGACTCTGAGCTAAAAATGTGGATTTCTTTCATTTTGCCATCATATTCCCTAAGTTTCCTGAAAAGAGCCTTGAAACTACAAATACATGGAAATCATAATAAAATTTCCTAAAACTAAGTAATTCCTTTGAAAAAGCATTTGAAATCAATGGTGAAAAGGGGTCAAAATTAGGTGTTATCACTTAACAATAATATTGTTACATAATCAGATATACAAATTGATTAAAATACAGTGCATAGTGATAACACGTTTTCTAATTTGGGTAACAACTGATAGCATTTGCAAATTTTTGCAAGAAAATAAAATAAAATTCGTTTCTGAATTGAAAAAAATGTTAAAAATATTTAAAAAAAAATAGTTATAAAAATAGCATACTTGTATGTATTTTTCCACTCGTAAACGATTCTTTAACATTCTTGTGTGGTGGGAAAAATAATATTGTCTATGTTTGGTGTTGAATAGATTTTCTAATAATCTATTACAAAAAATAAACTTAATTTGCAGAAGAAAAATTAGAAAAAAAAATCTAAATATATGTTGACTCAAGCTAAAACTATAGAAACTGATGAAGAATTCAACAAAATCAGGATTCTTTCTAGTAATGATGGAACTTTTTACAAATAAGAAAGAGTATAAATACATATAATCCCAGTTTTCCACTCCGAAACCAGACTTCCACATATAGAGATAAAGAAATAACTTCTACAAGATTTTTTGTAATCTATTTTAGATACTCATATTAGGTTTAGACTTTACATACTTGTATAAATACCCTACCTTTTTGTGAATCAATAATACACATACACTTTTCCCATTCATTACATGGTATCAGAGCCTAAAGATCTCTGACCTAATTTCTTGCGATTGACATCAGGCCAGCAATCTGATGTGGGGAAATCTAATCACCACAGTGTTAGCTCTAAGGTTTATGTCTATGATGGTTTATATAAGATTTCAAAATTGCCGGCCTGACGTGGAGAAGTCTGGTTTGCCGAATAAGGTTTGTGTAAATCATAAATGGTAAGACAGATTTCGAGGAGTACTCACAGCATAAAGGTTCCTGATATCATATATGTCATTTTAGAGATTCACCGGGATATTCTTCTTATTGGAAAGAAAGGTCAGCTTATATACCCAGCATGCCTAACCATTAACGACGTACTTTTAAGTGTTTCCGCAACCGAGATAGGCAGTGCAAGAATGAGGTTTGCAGAAACACTTAAAAGTAAGTGTGGATGGTTAGGCCTGCTGGGTATATAAACTTTGACCTTTCTTTCCAATACGGATAATGTCCCGGTGTATCTGTACAATGACATGGATGATGATCAGGAACCCTTAGAATATGATCATAGGAGAGATCAACATGGCTGGCTGTGACTGTACGTAGTTTCTCCTGCAGTGAAGATTGTCTTTGTGCAAGGAAAAACGGTGGTGAGCTTGCTTATGACGATAAAGGGAATCTATTGAGAGGAAAGTCTGTGGTGTTTGAATGTGGGACATCGTGCAAGTGCGTGAGACACACCCGTCGGATCAGACCATCGTGAGATAGAGATAGCTGGGGATGTGAAGGCCTTGTGTATGTGTATATACACGCAGTTGTGTGTGTATATGTGACCATGGATACATTGTACCATCTTATCTACCATGATTTTTTTCCTTAAGACGCCTCCTTCATTTTCTATAAAATACCACCAAACAAATTTATATTCTAAAATCTTCAAGGTCTAATTAGAGATATAAATATATGATTCCAGTAAATAAATTGTTTCTGACAAAGTGACTGCCAATTATCATTTTTTGAAATATAAATCGTTACTTATAGTTAAGATATATCACTGTTATAACTAAAATACACTTATGAGTTATGATATACATATTTTACTTATAGTTTTTGTTTCCTTTGTTCTGTTTTAAGTTGTTGTTTAAGAAAAGGTAATTCTATAATATAATGTTGATTAAAAATAAAATATGAGAAATACAATAGCAAATAAACACATTTTTTCTAGACCATCATCTTAACTAGCTCATATTTATACCAAAAGATCTAAAATAATTGAAATTCTGCAGACCCAAGCAAATGCTTGATGGGCTTTTCTACCCAGAACAAAGCATTTTGGTTTCAAAGTTGTTTCTACGGAGCAGTTTGAAATGGAAAGCCTCCTCTCATCTGTCGCCTAACGTGCTCTGGTACTAGCCTGTTTATAAGCTTTGGGGAGGCTTCAGATAACTGATTGAACATTCAAACAGAGAGAAAGAGATACCAGATTAAGAAACTGTTTGAACTTAACATCAATTATGGTTTGGTTTAAGAATATTTGGTTTAAGGAAAGTGGACTAACATACCTCTTGTTTGAAGTTGAACAAAGGTGGTAGAGGTCGGCCATTTGGAAGACGAGCATTGGGCTCGCGAAGTTCATTGAAAAATGGATGAGCACATGCTTCGAGCTTAGACACGGAAACATAACACATGTCAGTTAAAAAGCCTCAGCATCATTGGACAATGCAGGTCCAAACAGAGAGAACCACTCTAACAACACAGAAAACTTGGTCGTGTAGAGATACGGACCGCAGTGCAACGTAGACTAGGTGAATATTGAAGAAGCCAAGATGTGAGGTCAATGGCTTCTGGAGGCATCCGCTTATGGAAAACCTGGAGGTCATAAAGTAGTATGTGTATTGTTTCAGCTTTTCTTTTTTTCTACTAAGCTATTGTATGATAAGAAAATTTAGAACGTAACATGCATATAAAGTACCTTATGCCACGGATGAGCTTTAATTTGTGGGAATCTAAAGTATCTGTAGTTTGAATTCATGCATCGGATTTCTTCTTGCGTTGGATTCATGCATCAGATTTCTTCTGATGTTGAATCTGCTTCTGGAAATTATCCTGACCACTATGACGTGTAAAAACTAGAACATCTCCTGCATCTTCATCATCCTCGTAATTACCTGAGACGACAATGCTGGTGGGCTTACACAGCCAGCTACAACGTAGTTCCAAAGGTGAACCGATAGCCACCAGCATAGCCGTCTCAGGTAATTACGAGGATGGTGAGACACTGGAGATGTTCTGGTTTATACAGGTCACGGTGGTCAGGATAAGCTCCACAGGCAGATTCAACATCAGAAGCTAGAAAGTGGAAATCTTGCAATGGAGAGGAGTATGTACCATGATATTGAGATGCGGTGATTAGAGGGTTTTAGTAAAAGAACAGTGTTAGCTCTACGGTTTATGTCTATGATGGTTTATGTAAGATTTCAGATTGCTGGCCTGGTGTGGGGAAGTCTGGTTTAGGAATTTGAAACTAGGATTACATGTACTTGTACTCTTTCTTTTAGGTAAGAAGTTTCATCATTACTAGAAAGAATCTTGAGATTTTGAATTCTTCATCAGTTTCCGTAATTTAAGCTCGATTGAACAATGTATTATAGATTTTTTCCTAATTTTTTTCGTAAAATAAGTTTATCTTTTGTAACAGATTATTGGAAAATCTCTTAAAAGAATGTAAAAGAATTTTGATAGGTAAAAAAACTTCTAAAATTTATAAACTTTAAATTGGTTAAGTTGTTTAATTTAATCTTGATTTAAAAAGAATGTAAAACCTTGTATAAATTTGTAAGTTTTTATTTCATTTATTCTGTTTTAGGTTGTTTAAAAAACCTAATTCTATAATATAATGTTGATTAAAAATAAAACATGCCAAATACAATGACAAATAAACACATTTTTCATAGACCACTGCACCATCTTAACCAACTAATATTTATAAAAATTAAATGGCCCCTAATTCTAGTGCCCCAAGCAAAAGCTTGATGAACGCATACCAATATTTGGTGTCTGATGCATGTTGAAAGAAACTGGCCGGTGTTGACCTGTGACGGTGGCATCATGGAATACGGCCAGACTGGATGAGGAGCTACTGCTGTCTCTGTATTGATGA
>NW_006256756.1:2697741-2706610 GCF_000478725.1 Eutrema salsugineum | reverse complement strand
GGTATAGGATAGAGATAGGATCGGATTAGCCATAGCACCGGGGGCAACGTCCGTGTAATACATGCCAGAGTATTCCGCATCAATACAGAGAAGCAGTAGCTCTTCATCCAGTCTGGCCATCTTCCATGATGCCACCACCACAGGGTCAACACAGGTCAGTTTCTTTCAACATGCATCAGCCACCAAATCTTGGTATGCGTTCACAAGCATCCATCAATGAAAATGCATGGAAACTCAACTTTAACGGGATGCAGAAATGTGGGTATAATCCAGAATTCTCACTTGGGTGCAAACATGCTACTACTTCTGGGTTAAATATATAGGGTTTAAAAGAAATTGTTGGTAAAAGCATTTTTTTGCTAAGTAGTGAGCAGGTTCATTGTAAGCTGAGATTAAATGTATTTTACTCTTTTTTATTTGTAATAAGTTTCATCATTACTAGAAAGAATCCTGGTTTTGTTGAATTCTTCATCAGTTTCCATAGTTTTAAGTCGAATGAACATATATATAGATTTTTTTTCCTTATTTTTCTTTCGTAAATTAAATTTATTTTTGTAATAGATTATTGAAAAATCTTTTCAACACCAGACATAGACAATAGTATGAGTATTATTTTTCTCACCACGCAATATCGGTAAAAAATTGTCTGCGAGTAGGAAATACAAACAGTTATGCTATTTTTATAACTATTTTTCCCAATTCAGAAATGGATTTAACTTTTGTTTTTCTTGCAAAAATCTGCAAATGCTATCAGTTGTTACCCAAATTAAAAATCGCGTTATCACTAGGCACTATGTTGTAATTAGAATTTGTACTAGTGATTTGGCCCGCACCCTGTGTGGACTCGACATGTTATTTTATATGTTTTCATTAGTATGTTGTTGTTTTTTTTGTATAAAGTTTATAAGTATGTTTCTGCTATGACATGATTGTTATTGTTGTAATTTGATAATTCTATTTACTTTCAAAATACATCTATAGCTCGTGGAGTTTCTGATTTAAAATGTATTTGACGTTTTTTTATACTTTGGTAGTTATACTCTTGTCTGCTAGTGTTCAATAGCTGCAGAAAAAAATTAAAATTTGTAATGGTATAGGTTTTTTCAGCCTTAACATTACTCTTTGATAGTACTTTCCTTGTAAAGATTATATATTAAATTTGTTTGTTCAAATAAATAGCATTCATTCGTAAGTTCTAATCAATGTCTGTTAAACAAATAAGTATGTAAAAGAATGCAACGAATGACTTTAATTCAGAAATCAATATAAAAGTTATAAGTATCTCGAAGCAGAAATCGCTATATAATGAAAACAAAAAGGATGTTTTTCAAGTTTTTGTAAACCTGTTGATTAAGCACTAAATTTTAGAATAAACTTTCTTGTAGACAATATTCATTGTTTTCTTTTGCGGTACTCCTTTCTTGTCGGTAATAAGTATTTTTAAACATTTTCTAGTTACTCTTGAAACTGACCGTGAGAGAATACAAGTTCGAGTAGATACAACCCAACTCTCTCAAGCGTTTGACCTTGACTCTTGTTAAAAGTTATTGCAAAAGCAAGTAATATGGGAGCTGTCTACGATGGATACGGAAGGGAAAGTGTGCGTCTACCGGTGTTACAAACATCTTTGGTATTAACATACGCTCATCAACGTTATTGTCGTCATTTCTGTAATCACCCTAGCCTCGATAACATGATTTGCCAACTTAGTCAGTATCACTCTTGTACCATTTCACAATCCACTCTTATGATCAATGTTTCGTAGTAACATTATAGGAGCTCCCACCTTTAATAATAGTTCGTGATTAGGCATACCTGAAATCTTATTGCTATTCAAAAACCCTTGCGTATATACGATATCATCAACATCACTTGTGTCCGAAGGTTCAATACTACATGCACTTAGATATCTTTTTTTCTTAACCTGAATATTAAACAATTTCAAATATTAGTTATATATAACAAAATATTAATTTTAGTACCATTATTAATAATCATTCTCTATATAATTTAAAATATGAATGTATGAACGTTTAAGGTGAATATCATTCGTGACTAAATCCCTATTATTGTTTAAATATGTTTTCATATTTTGAATTTATTGGCCAAATGAATGACATTAAAATTGTGTTAAAAGTTTGAAAAATACCTGGTAACTTTGATCGCATATATTGGTTTATGATCTCCACATATTCCTAGAACTTACTATAGCTCTATTTCTGAAGAACTGTGCATCCGTATTGGTGGGAAACCCAATCACCGTAAATCCCCCAAACAATCGATCATACAAGATCATCGCAATAAAAAATTAGCAAATCTTCTTGTATCTCAATTTTGACTTCTCCAGTATTAGGCTCGTTTATTTTTCTGTCACCAATATCCAATATCCACTTTGAGAATGCCTTAAGATCTTCAGCATCGTCACCAGTCAGACCTGCGTGCAATCTCATATTTTTTGTAAGTTGTAAAACTTTACACTTGCGCCAAAGCGCTGATGAATTTGGAGTGGCCATCGCAGTTTGAAACCTTGTCGCATATGGTATTACTGGCAAAACCTGCCTAAAATCACTGCTAAAAACAATCACCTTATCACCAAATGGTTACTACCAAATGGTTACTGATAGTTTAATATATCACACATGCTTCCATGCAATGTTTCGAAGGACAAAATTGCTCATCATGGGGTCTTATCCCATATTATAAGCTGAACATCTTTAATTGATTCCGCCAAACGCGAACCACACTTTCATCGAGAATGTGGTATGGTCATTAAGATTTATAGGAATGCCAAATCTAGAATGTGCCGTTCTACCACCTTGCAATAGCAGTGATGCAATCCCACTAGACGCTACATTTAGAACTACTTCAATTTTTGATCTCAAAGCAGCTCCTAGAACACTCCAGAGACAAAACATAAACCTTTCTCTGCTTGTTCGATGTTCTGACTTTCCTTCTCTCTTCAATATACTGCAAGGCAAGATCAATGTTCTTTCTACATCTCTTATCATAGGATTCTCATTGTATGTACTTGCATGCTCACTTGCCAAGTCTTACTATATTTGAGTATTTCCAAAATTTGTTTGGTTGCTAATTAAATCAATCACATTCAGGGAAGAATTAAGGTTGATTCCATTTTCTAAACCAGACCCATTTATTGTGATAGATAAATACATATTTGGTAATTTACAAACAAAAGAAATGAAAATTGTCGTAAGAAAAAAGGAAGAAGAAATGAAATCTCTATCCCACTACAAGACATGTTTGAACCACACAAAAACTCAAGCGTAATTTGATCGTGTGTGATCAAACTAACATCTTTTTTATTTTTTTCTTTTACATTTGATCTATATTGTGTGGTATCAACCAATGTTCTATTTGTTTTACAAAGACCGATATGAGTCTCTTCCAAAATTTCATTCTACATTTCATAATTCTTATTGCAAAAGTTCACGAAATCCTTTTTTGTTTGTCATTCATTTTAATTTCTAGGCTGAGCTCAAAATTTCTCGAAAAATTTGTTGTAACATTATGGAGGCAAAGCTACAACTCTTCTTTGTATCATGACATGTTTGCATAATCTTGGCTATGAAGAGGTAATTTCCGAGAGCGATTCAAAGATATTGGTGAAAGCGGTATAAGCTGAACCTCGAGTATGGTCAAGGTTTATAGTCTATACCAGAGAAATCAACAAGACAAGAAAAATATTAATTCGACCAACCATCACTCACTTTCCAAGGAAGACGAGCCAACTAATGTGTTGATCTTACAGCCAATAAAACCTCTTCATATGAAGCTCATTATGCACTCTTGATTATATTGTACGTACTCTTTGGTTAAGAAGGAGAAACGAATTTATATATAATATGTTTGAGCTCGAAAAAACAAGAAAAATGTGGCATTATTTTAAGGGCCTTATGTTAAAACCATGATAACTCTCCAAAATTAACAACAATATTCCGGTGAAGTGAATACTGAACAGTGTTGATAACAGGCCCGTGCCTATGTGAGTGAAAAAAAAGCACTGGCCTACGGGCCCAAATTTTGTAAAAAAAATCGAAGGTCCAAAGTAGAATAGGTGACAACAAATATTTAACTAATAACAAAATTATGATAATGATTAATGATGATAATTTATTGGCCGCTTAACAAGACGATGTGTTTTAACTTTTTTTAAAAAAATCTCACATTGGTAAAATGTTAGCATAACTAACTCTTTGTAGAACTATATATACCTTTCATTATTTGAAATAAGATACAATAATTTCTTTTCTTTATTCACGATAATCTCTATATTTTTTTCCTATTTTGGAAAAAGTGAGATTTAATTTAAAAATTTAGGTATCATAATTTTTATACATTTCTTGACCTTTTGGCTAAGATATCTGTTCTTATCAGTTTAATATCTAATATGTGGGCTATCGGCTCACACGGTATTAACTTTTGCTAATTTTTTGTAACTTTTTGTCAAGATGTCTCCAATCAACTTAAAAAAACCATTAAGTGGATCTGAGAAAAGAAAACTTAAACAAAAAAGAGAAGAACAAGAAGAATACATCTTAAGGGAATACTTTATTCAAGTACTTCAAAAAACCTAAAACTCTGGATCATGGTGTTTCTGGAGATGGAGTAGAGAAGGGAAGAAAAGTTATGTTTTAAGTTTTGTTATCTTTGTTTTTTTTTTGGATTATGTTTTTTTATTATTGGTTTTATACGAATTGAAACGATGATAGTTATTATTTATTTAATATGATTTCGATTGATTTTATATGAATTTAATACGATGAGGGTCTATTTTTAAAGTTTGTTTACGTGCTTCGTATCTCTGGGAACGGCTCTGTTGATAACCTCGCAATCTCTTAACAATAATATTGTTACCGAATCATATATACAAATTGATTAAAATACAGTGCATAGTGATAACAGGTTTTCTAATTTGGGTAAAACTGATAGCATTTGCAAATTTTTGCAAGAAAAAAGGTAAAATCTATTTCTTTTCTTTCTTTTGTCATCAGCCTAAGTACCTAGAACGGTCTGGTTAAAGTAAAATCCATTTCTGAATTGGAAAAAATGTTAAAAAGGTTAAAAAAGAAAGAAAACAAAATAGTTATAAAAAATAGCATACTTGTATGTATTTTTCCACTCGTAGAAGATTCTTTAACATTCTTGCATGGTGGGAAAAATAATATTGTCTATGTTTGGTGTTGAATAGATTTTCCAATAATCTATTACAAAAAAATAAACTTAATTTACGGAAGAAAAATTAGAAAAAAATCTAAATATATGTTGACTCGAGCTAAAACTATAGAAACTGATGAAGAATTCAACAAAATCAGGATTTTTTCTAGTAATTATGGAACTCATTACAAATAACAAAGAGTACAAATACATATAATCCCAGTTTTCCACTCCGAAACCAGACTTCCACATATAGAGATAAGGAAATAACTTCTACAATATTTTGTGTAATCTATTTTAGATACTCATATTAGGTTTAGACTTTACATACTTGTATAAATACCCTACCTTTTTGTGAATCAATAATACACATACACTTTTCCCATTCATTACATGGTATCAGAGCCTAAAGATCTCTGACCTAATTTCTTGCGATTGACATCAGGCCAGCAATCTGATGTGGGGAAATCTAATCACCACAGTGTTAGCTATAAGGTTTATGTCTATGATGGTTTATATAAGATTTCAAAATGCTGGCCTGACGTGGAGAAGTCTGTTTTGCCGAATAAGGTTTGTGTAAATCATAAATGGTAAGACAGATTTCAAGTACTCATAGCATAAGGGTTCCTGATATCATATATGTCATTTTAGAGATTCACCGGGATATTCTACTTATTGGAAAGAAAGGTCAAAGCTTATATACCTAGTGTGTGTGTATATGTGACAATGGATTCATTGTACCATCTTATCTACCATGATTTTTTTCCTTAAGACGCCTCCTTCATTTTCTATAAAATACCACCAAACAAATTTATATTCTAAAATCTTCAAGGTCTAATTAGAGATATGAATATATTATTCCAGTAAATATATTGTTTCTGACAAAAGTGAGTGCCAATTATCATTTTTTGAAATATAAATCGTTACGTATAGTTAAGATATATCACTGTTATAACTAAAATACACTTATGAGTTATGATATACATATTTTACTTATAGTTTTTGTATCCTTTGTTCTGTTTTAAGTTGTTGTTTAAGAAAAGCTAATTCTATAATATAATGTTGATTAAAAATAAAATATGAGAAATACAATAGCAAATAAACACATTTTTTATAGACCACCATCTTAACCAGCTCATATTTATACCAAAGGCCTCTAAAATAATTGAAATTCTGCAGACCCAAGCAAATGCTTGATGGGCTTTTCTACCCAGGACAAAGCATCTTGGTTTCGAAGTTGTTTCTACGGAGTAGTTTGAAATGGAAAGCCTCCACTCATCTGTGGCCTAACGTGCTCTAGTACTAGCCTGTTTATAAGCTCTTGGGAGGCTCCAAATAACTGTTTGAACATTCAAACAGAGAGAAAGAGATATCAGATTAAGAAACTGTTTGAACTTAACATCAGTTATGGTTTGGTTTAAGAAAATTTCGTTTAAGGAAAGTGGACTAACGTACCTCTTGTTTGAAGTTGAACAACGGTGGTAGAGGTCGGCTGTTTGGAAGACGAGCATTGGGCTCACGAAGTTCATTGAAAAATGGATGAGCACATGCTTCGAGCTTAGACACGGAAACATAACACATGTCAGTTAAAAAGCCTCAGCATCATTGAACAGTGCAGGTCCAAACAGAGAGAACCACTCTAACAACTAAGAATACTTGGACATGTAGAGATACTGACCCCAGTGCAACGTAGACTCGGTGAATATTAAAGAAGCCAAGATGTGAGGTCAATGGCTTCTGGAGGCATCCGCTTATGGAAAACCTGGAGGTCATAAAGTAGCATGTTTATTTTTTCAGCTTTTCTTTTTTTCTACTAAGCTATTGTATGATAAGAAAAGTTAGAACGTAACATGCATATAAAGTACCTTATGCCACGGATGAGCTTTAATTTGTGGGAATCTAAAGTTCTGTAGTTTGAATTCATGCATCAGATTTCTTCTCACGTTGGATTCATGCATCAGATTTCTTCTGATGTTGAATCTGCTTGTGGAACTTATCCTGACCACTATGACCTGTATAAACCAGAACATTTCCTACGTCTTCATCATCCTCATAATTACCTGAGACGACAATGCTGGTGGGCTTACACAGCCAGCTACAACGTAGTTCCAAAGGTGAACCGATAGCCACCAGCATAGTCGTCTCAGGTAATTACGAGGATGATGAGACACTGGAGATGTTCTGGTTTATACAGGTCACGGTGGTCAGGATAAGCTCCACAGGCAGATTCAACATCAGAAGCTAGAAAGTGGAAATCTTGCAATGGAGAGGAGTATGTACCATGATATTGAGATGCGGTGATTAGAGGGTTTAAGTAAAAGAACAGTGTTAGCTCTACGGTTTATGTCTATGATGGTTTATATAAGATTTCAGATTGCTGGCCTGGTGTGGGGAAGTCTGGTTTAGGAATGGGAAACTAGGATTACATGTACTTGTACTCTTTATTTTTTGTAAGAAGTTTAATCATTACTAGAAAGAATCTTGAGATTTTGAATTCTTCATCAATTTCCGTAGTTTAAGCTCGAGTGAACAATGTATATATAGATTTTTTCCTAATTTTTCTTTCGTAAAATAAGTTTATCTTTTGTAATAGATTATTGGAAAATCTCTTCAACACCAAATATGGACAATATCATGAGTATTTTGATAAATTTTACGAGTGGAAATACATATACAGGTATGCTATTTTTTATAAATATTTTCCTTTCTTTCTTGTTTGACATCTTTAACCTTTTTCCCAATTCACAATTGGATTTAACTTTACTTTTTTCTTGCAAAAATCTGCAAATGCTATCAGTTGTTATACAAATTAGAAAACGTGTTCTCACTATGCACTGTATTTTAATCAATTTGTATATCTGATTCGGTAACAAAATTAGGGGGGGAGGGTATTGGATGTAGGAATTTAATTGAATCTTAAAGAATTCAATTGTAGGTATACCAATAGAATATCACGTGTTTTAAAGGATTTGATGAAATTTTTGAAAAGAATGCAAAAGAATTGTTGTTCTTGATTTGAAAAGAATGTAAAAGAATTTTGATAGGTAAAAATTCTTCTAAAATTTATAAACTTTGAATTGGTTATTTTGTGTAAGAAGATATAAGTATTTTATTAAAAAAAAAAAAATTATTAAATATACATATATTGATTCGGTAACAATATATCTGATTCGGTAATAATATATCTGATTCGGTAACAATATTAGGGATTTAAGGGGGGGGGTGTATTGGATGTAGGAATTTAATTGAATGTTAAAGTAGTCAATTGAAGGTAAACCAATAGAATATCACGTGTTTTAAAGGATTGGATGAAATTTTTGAAAAGAATGCAAAAGAATTGTTGTTCTTGATTTGAAAAGAATGTAACAGAATTTTGATAGGTAAAAAATCTTCTAAATTTATAAACTTTAAATTGGTTAAGTTGTTTAAATTGTTCTTGATTTGAAAAGAATGTAAAACCTTGTATGAATTTATAAGTTTTTATTTCATTTATTATGTTTTAAATTGTTTAAGAATAACTAATTCTATAATATAATGTTGATTAAAAATAAAACATGCCAAATACAATGACAAATAAACACATTTTTCATAGACCACTGCACCATCTTAACCAACTCATATTTATATAAATTAAATGGCCCCTAATTCTAGTGCCCCAAGCAAAAGCTTGATGACCGCATCCCAATATTTGGTG